>NW_019943183.1:0-12425 GCF_002910315.2 Salvelinus sp. IW2-2015 | reverse complement strand
TGTTATGATGGTAGTGGTCACGAGGCCAGTGCCCCGACCCCCGCTCCCCACCACTAGCCACTTACAGACAGTCTTGTGGGCCCCTATTCTATAGTTTTGAAGTTTTTGCTCTTCGTCATGTAGGTCAGGATGTTTTTTTAGACTGGCCGCATTTTTCAGTTCGGTGGGTCCAGAGTCAAGATGGGTGCGTGTCCAGGGGGCCGCCCCTACCCCCGCCCCCCGCCCCCCCCCCCCCACCCCCCTCCCCCACCCCCTCCCCTCCTCTCCCTCCTCCCCCCCTGCTCCCCCGACCACTATGACATTACAGAGACATCTTTGGGCCCAGGTCTTTAAGGTCGTTAGAGGTCGGTTCAAGAGGCAGCCCCCCCCCCCCCCCCCCCCCCCCCCCCACCACTAAGTTACAGACAGTCTTAGGCCAGCTCAGGTTAGAGGTCACCTGGTCAGAGCAGGCGCCCCCCCCCCGCCCCCCCCCCCCACCACTATACAGGACAGTCTTGCCCAGGCGTCAGTTAGAGGTCAGGTCAGAGGCAGGCCCCCCCTCCCACCACTAACAGACAGTCGTGTAGGCCCAGGGTCAGGTTAGAGTCAGGTCAGAGGCCAGGCCCCCCCCCCCCACCACGTAGTACAGGATAGTCTGCCAGGCAGGTTAGAGGTCAGGGTCAGAGGCAGGCCCCCGCCCCCCCCCCCCCCCCACCACCCACTAGTACAGGACAGTCTTGGCCCGAGGTCAGCGGTTAAGAGTCAGGTGTCAGAGCAGCCCCCCCCCCCCACCCAACTAGTACAGGACAGTCTGGCGCCCAGGCGTTCAGGGTTAGAGGTCAGGGTCAGAGCAGGCCCCCCCCCCCCACCACTAGACAGGATAGTCTTGCCAGGGTCCAGTTAGAAGGTCAGGGCAGAGCAGCCCCCCCCCCACACTTATACATGACAGTCTTGGCCCAGGTCGGGTTAGAGGCAGGGTCAAGGCAGCCCCCCCCCCCCCCACATAGTACAGGACAGTCTTGGCCCAGGGTCAGGTTAGAGTCAGGTCAGAGGCAGGCCCCCCCCCCCCCCACCACTTAGTACAGACAGTCTTGGCCCGGGTCAGGTTAGAAGGTCAGGGTCAGAGCAGGCCCCCCCCCCCCCCACCACTAGTACAGGACATCTTGGCCCAGGGTCAGGTTAGAGGTCAGGGGTCAGAGGCAGGCCCCCCCCCCACCACTAGTACAGACAGTCTTGGCCCAGGGTCAGGGTTAAGGTCAGGGTCAGAGGCAGCCCCCCCCCCCACCACTTAGTACAGGACAGTCTGTGGCCCAGGGTCAGGTTAGAGTCAGGGTCAGAGGCAGCCCCCCCCCCCCCCACCACTAGTACAGGACAGTCTTGGCCCAGGTCAGGTTAGAGTCAGGGTCAGAGGCAGCCCCCCCCCCCCCCCCCCACCACTAGTACAGGATAGTCTTGAGAGCCAGCGTCAGGGTTAGAGTCAGGGTCAGAGGCAGGCCCCCCCCCACCACTAGTACAGGATAGTCTATGAGCCAGACTGAGGCTCTCAGGTATTCTGGCCTGCTGAATCTTCTCCTAAACTCATCTGTAGTAAAGTAATACATTGAGAGGTCCAGTCCTGAGTTGAGACTGGCGAGACAGAGGTGACAGGATGCATCGCTAGCACCATCTCTCTGACCTCACAGCTCCCCAGGGCATCGGCCTTTGCCAGAAAGTCTACGGCATGGTGACATGGTACGGGAGAAGCCAGAGCAAGAACACCCGCACAGCTCAACACCATCCTCAACGCTCTCTTCTTTCCGTGGTCTCACCCTCCCCCCTCCCCCTCCCCCCTGTGGACTCGCAGGCGCCGGCTGACAGACAGGCCAGGTCAGAACAGGATCAGAGGGATGAAGCCAACCAGCTCCGCCCCACCATCAGACCCAGCCGCCGCAGGCTGACTCACGCATGGGGAGCTCCGCAAACACACCGCCTGGATGGAGGTAGGGCAGTGTAGTGGTTGGGGAAGAGGTGGGGGCTGGGGCATATGAGCTAGGACTGGAGGCATAGGCGTTAGGGGTAAGTCAGGGGCAGGCTGTGTTTCGGAGCAGAGGGAAAGGCAGACAGCGAGACAGACAGCAACCAGCAGCGGCACATACACACATGTCCCCTCGTCGTCTGTTGGAATGGTAGCCTCGGGTGCATATGAACTCACAGGCGCCGCACACTCACACACACCAGGGAAGAATATAGAGGGCGTACATGTTGACGTATTTCAGGTAGAAACACACAATGCAGAGAGCGGGCCGAGATGGCCAGTGTGTGGTTCAGGTAGTAGTAGATACGGAGAGGTAGGGAGAGGACCTGGAGGAGACAGAACATACAGGAGTTAAATATATATAATATATATATATCCAAACAGATTCAAACATTACAGGTTAGGAGAGGTTAAACAGTGTAGGTTCAGGTTAGATACAGGAACATTACACCCCTACCCTGACGTCAGTCGCGTATATATAGGATTGGATGAAGCTCAGGTTTAAATTCAAATGTCCCTGTTATCATTTCTAAGCCAATACGACACCAATCTCTATGAAAATGTGCTAATCAATTGGAGTTTAATAACACACTTACCAATTTTTTAACAGGGTGGTTATTTAGTTAAGATTATTTCTTACGTCTACCAAACTCAAATTCTAGACGTCGGATTAAAACGAGACTATACGTCCATAAAGTGGACATTGACTTAAAATATGCAGGGTTTTGACTCAATTTGTTGGTGCAATAGTTTTTATTAAATGTATAATTTATCGCTTTCATGTGAACATTTACGTCCATTGAGAAACAACGATGTGCTACATTTCTTTTGGTACGTAGCTCAGAGTTCTAACAGCGGGTAGGTTGCTCGGCAACAACACAGCTGCTTGCACCAGACTGCAGTCAGAAGAAGTTTATGCGAACAAACCTAGGCTACTGTAGATAGCTAGCGAAATGGTGTATTCAAGCTGAGGTTAATCAATAAATGCATACCAGATATTTTGATTGGCTAGGTAGCTGGCTAACGTTAGTTTGATTGTACAAAGATAAGCAGCTAGCCTCTGTAGCTAGCTAGCTAACATCAGTCAGCTAACAACAGGCAAAGAAAGGTAGCTAGCTATATTTGTTTATGGCGGTTTTGTTCACATATAACTTCAGCAACTAGGTAGCTAGAGCCAGCTGAAGCTAGATAACAATAGTTAGTTTACATCCACATGCCAGTCCTACAGTTTTCCACAAAACATAGCTAGCTAGCTAATGTGCATCAGTTCAAAACTATCACCAAACGTTGAAAATTGGCATACCTTACTATTCATGCAATGGCTTTCGCAACACTAGCTAGCTACTCCACAGTCCAGGCTAGACACATTTCAAGTCAGACAGAACACAACCAAAACTGCAAAAATAAAAAATGCTAGCTAACGTTAACACGCGCCTCTGGCCTGTTGTTCAATGACTGCAGGGTGCAAATGCATGCTTGCTTGAGAAAACTCAACAGTTAATAACCTTAATACATTCCCGCTCTGTCTTCTTGACATTGTGGCTGATCAACAAACTAACAACTCTTCCATGTGTTGGCTGTTTTTCAACTCTGCTGTGCACACCTTGTGTGAAGGTAGCCACAATCATTTCCAGTTCGCCTTGAATATAAAAGTCCCCATTGAAAGTGATACAAATAGTGGAATAATGACATATTTGGACTAGATAATGCTAAACAAGGTTGGGTTGTTCTTGTATAAATTCAACAAAAGACAATAAAAATCTGTTGAAATTGCACTGTGGATGTAATATACTTTAGAATTGCATTGGGAACATGCTGTACTTAAACTGTACAGGCTAACCTATAGATTGTGCAACCACTGAAAGGGTATCAGCCTACTCAGTGACACTCACAGAACACAACTTTTGAGAGTTAACACAAATATTAGAGTCTTAGCTCCTATTGTGCCCATCTGCTTCCCTTAAATGGGGCTTTGTTGTTTCATCGCCCCCAAAACAATCAAAGGATCACGGTCATTGAAGCCTGAAAATCCCTATACATACTATGTTTTGCACGCCCTGCCAAAGGACCCTATCATGCAGAATCGTGATTGAGCGTTGGTCCCCCAGTGCAGTGGTGGTTGGAGTTCGTTGGTCCCCCAGTGCATTGTGGTTGGAGTTCGTTGGTCCCCAGTGCAGTGGTGGTTGGAGTTCGTTGGTCCCCAGTCAGTGGTGGTTGGAGTTCTTGGTCCCCAGTGCAGTGGTGGTTGGAGTTCGTTGGTCCCAGTGCAGTGGTGGTGGAGTTCGTTGGTCCCCAGTGCAGTGGTGGTTGGAGTTCGTTGGTCCCCAGTCAGTGGTGGTTGGAGTTCGTTGGTCCCCAGTGCATGTGTTGGTTGGAGTTCGTTGGTCCCCAGTCAGTGGTGGTTGGAGTTCGTTGGTCCCCAGTGCAGTGGTGGTTGGAGTTCGTTGGTCCCCAGTGCAGTGGGGGAGTTCGTTGTCCCCAGTGCAGTGGTGGTTGGAGTTCGTTGGTCACCAGTGCAGGGTGGTTTCGAATCGAAATGTAGTCAATAAAGCAAGTTGAAAAGCATAAACAGTGGGCCTTCCTGTTCTTTAAGCGCGCAACGTCAGCACAATAACTGTTCGTTGGAGCTTCATTAAATGGGTTTCCGTGGCCGAGCTGCCGCACACAAGCTAAGATCACCATGCTCAATGTCAAGAGTCGGCTGGAGTGGTGTAAAGCTCGCGCCATTGGACTCTGGAGCAGTGGAAACGCGTTATCTGGAGTGATGAATCACGCTTCACCATCTGTCAGTCCGACGGACTAATCTGGGTTTGGCGGATGCCAGGAAAACGGTACCTGTCCCAATGCATAGTGCCAACTGTAAAGTGTGGTGAATGAGGAATAATGTCTGGGCTTTTTATGGTTCGGGCTACACTTTAGTTCCAGTGAAGGGAAATCTTAACGCTACAGCATGCAAGGACATTCTAGATGATTCTGTGCTTCCAGCTTTGAGTTTTAGCATGACAATGCCCCCATGTGGAAGAACTTGACTGGCCTGCACAGAGCCCTGAACTCAACCCATCGAACACCTTTGCGATTATATATTATATAATGGACTTTACAGTGTCCTGCTATTAAAATGATGAATACCAATGTGTATATTATATATACATATAATATATATATATATATATATATATTAATGGACTTTACAGTGTCCTGCTATAAAATGATGAATACCAATGTGTATTATATATATTATAATTGACTTTAGTGTCTTGCTATTAAAATGATTAAATACCAATGTATATATATATATATTTAATGGACTTTACAGTGTCCTGCTATTAAATGATGAATACCAATGTGATATAATATATAATATATATATAATATATATATATATACATATATAATATATATATATATATATTTTTCATGACTTTAGGTCCTGCTATTAAAAATGATGAATACCAATGTATATATATATATAATTTAATGGACTTTACATTGTCCTGCTATTAAAATTAATATCAATGTGTATATTATATATATATATATTTAATGGACTTTACAGTGTCCTGCTATTAAAATGATGAATACCAATGTGTAATATATATAATTTAATGGACTTTACAGTGTCCTGCTATTAAAATGATGTATATCGTGTGTGTACATATATATCACTTGGCTGTATGTATTTCTAGATATAGGCTGTATGTATTTCTAGATATAGGGCCTATTGTAAATGTTATTATTGTTGCGTTGCCAGCTTTATTTCAAAGTAAATACAGTTGAAGTCGAAGTTTACATAAACCGCAGTAAAATACATTTAAACTCCGTTTTTAACAATTCCTGACATTTAATCCTAGTACAAATTCCCTGTCTTAGGTCAGTTAGGATCACCACTTTATTTTAAGAATGTGAAATGTCAGAATATTAGTAGAGGAATGATTTATTTCAGCTTTTATTTCTTTCATCACATTCCAGTGGGTCAGAAGTACATACACTCAATTAGTATTTGGTAGCATTGCCTTTAAATTGTTTAACTTGGGGTCAAACGTTTCGGGTAGCCTTCCACAAGCTTCCACAATAAGTTGTGTGAATTTGGCCCATTCCTCCTGACAGACTGGTGTAACTGGATCAGGTTTGTAGGCCTCCTGCTCGCACACGCTTTTTCAGTTCTGCCCACAAATGTTCTATATGGTTGAGGTCAGGGCTTTTGATGGCCACTCCAATACCTTGACTTTGTTGTCCTTAAGCCATTTTGCCAAAACTTTGGAAGTATGCTTGGGGCATTGTCCATTTGGAAGAACCATTTGCGACCAAGCTTTAACTTCCCGACTGATGTCTTGAGATGTTGCTTCAATATATCCACATAATTTCCCTCCTCATGATGCCATCTATTTTGTGAAGTGCACCAGTCCCTCCTGCAGTAAAGCACCCCCACAACATGATGCTGCCACCTCCGTGCTTCACGGTTGGGATGGTGTTCTTCGGCTTGCAAGCCTCTCCCTTTTTCCTCCAAACATAACGATGGTAATTATGGCCAAACAGTTCTATTTTTGTTTCATCAGACCAGAGAACATCAAATAAGTACAATCTTTGTCCCCATGTGCAGTTGCAAATCGTAGTCTGGCTTTTTTATGGCGGTTGGGAGCAGTGGCTTCTCCTTGCTGAGCGGCCTTTCAGGTTATGTCGATATAGAACTTGTTTTACTGTGGATACAGATGCTTTTGTACCTTCCTCCAGCATCTTCACAAGGTCCTTTGTTGTTGTCTGGGATTGATTTGCACTTCTCGCACCAAAGTACGTTCATCTCTAGGAGACCGAACGCGTCTCCTTCCTGAGCAGTATGATGGCTTGAGTGGTCCCATTTATACTTGCGTACTATTGTTGTTTAGATGAACGTGGTACCTTCAGGCGTTTGGAAATTGCTCCCAAGGATGAACCAGACTTGTGGAGGTCCACAATCTTTCTTCTGAGGTCTTGGCTGATTTCTTTTGATTTTCCCATGATGTCAAGCAAAGAGGCACTGAGTTTGAAGGTAGGCCTTGAAATACATCCACAGGTACACCTCCAATTGACTCAAATGATGTCATTTAGCCTATCAGAAGCTTCTAAAGCCATGGCATCACTTTCTGGAATTTTCCAAGCTGTTCAAAGACACAGTCAACTTAGTGTATGTAAACTTCTGACCCACTGGAATTGTGATACAGTGAATTATAAGTGAAATAATCTGTCTGTAAACAATTGTTGGAAAAATTACTTGTCCTAATCGACTTGTCAAAACTATAGTTTGTCAACAAGAAATTTGTGGAGTGGTTGAAAACGAGTTTTAATGACTCCAACCTAGGTGTATGTAAACTTCCGACTTCAACTGTAATACAAACATGACTTTAAACTACATATTATTTTGACAGAGGTAATGAACTGTCCAATGATCAGCACAGCAATTGATAACACAGGACCATGTTTGAAAAACAAGTGGCTCTGAGCTTAATTCAATGTTACACAATATATACATATATACACACACACTATATATATTTATGATATATACACTACCATTGAAAGATTTGGGTCACTTAGAAATGTCCTTGTTCTTGAAAGAAAAGCACTTTTTTTTGTCCATTAAAATAACATTAAGTTGATCAGACATACAGTGTAGACATTGTTAATGTTGTAAATGACTATTGTATCTCGAAACGGCAGATTTTTTAAAATGGAATATCTACATAGGCGTACAGAATCTCATTATCAGCAACCATCACTCCTGTGTTCCAATGGTACGTTGCATTAGCTAATCCAAGTTTATCATTTTAAAATGCTAATTGATCATTAGAAAACCCTTTTGCAATTATGTTAGCACAGCTGAAAACTGTTGTTCTGATTAAAGAAGCAATACAACTGTCTGCCTTTACACTAGTTGAGTATCTGGAGCATCAGCATTTGTGGGTTCAATTACAGGCTCATAATGGCCAGAAACAAATAACTTTCTTCTGAAACTCGTCAGCCTATTCTTGTTGTGAGAGATGAAGGCTCTTCCATGCGAGAAATTGCCAAGAAACTGAAGATCTCATACAACGCTGTGAAAGTAAAAGTTACCTGCATGAGATCAGCTACAGCCAGGTTCATCATGAACACCACTCCTCTCTTGGTCTCCCTGACGTATGCCTGGAACACCCAAAGAGCCAGGACATTACCCAGAAGGCCCGGGGCCAAGATGACGCTGTAGACAACTGCGTAAACATGATGTTGGTAGCGCCGCAGGTCGTCAACGGTACTACCACAGCTTTGATTGGACAGGCTCATCTTAACCCTGCCCACCGGGAACAGCCACTGGTCAGGATGTGTGTCAGTCACCTGGCTGGCCAATGGTGAGGCTTGTTCAGAGCAGAGGAGGTCTCAGTATGGTCAGGCTTCTGAGTGCAGGTCTATTTATATGTCCAGGAGTATTCAGGTCTGTGCGTCCATTCAAGTCCGCCCAGGTGTGTCCACACTGTTCTTCATGGCTGTCGGTATATAGTCTGACCATCTCAGATCACCCTGAGCAGCACTAACAAACCAAAAGCAGGGTCAGTCCGTGTGTGACTGTCTTCTTCTTTCAGTCCAAGGCTCAGTATTAGGGACCCTGAAAGAAAGACAGTAAAGTAAAGGTAGTCAGTAGTTGTCTGGGTCCCTGGCAAGTAACCAACTAGCGCAGAGAAACACAATATTATAAATGTTTTCAGAGGAAAATATCAGAAGAGAATGCAGGCGCTATGAGACAACTTGACACAGCCACGCCTCAACCTCACAACTTGACACAGCCACGCCTCAACCTCACAACTTGACACAGCCACGCCTCAACCTCACAACTTGACACAGCCACGCCTCAAACTCACAACTTCACACAGCCACGCCTCAACCTCACAACTTGACACAGCCACGCCTCAACCTCACAACTTCACACAGCCACGCCTCAACCTCACAACTATCTTCACACAGCCACGCCTCACCTCACAACAAGTACAGGAGGACAGTGTTTGTCCTCAACACCTCCACCAACAAGCTCCAGATCAAACTGCCAGTCCGTTTGTACCCCAACACACTCACACCCCCCACGTCACGAGCAAGGACACGTGGGTTCTGTCCCCCACACCTCACACACCCCAACTAACCGAGCGAACCATAACCCGACACGACTTGTTCTGTCACCCCAACCACCTCACACCCAATCCAGTCACACAGCACGGAACGCTCTGGTTTTCCCAACCATCTAACACAACAACGCGTACAGCGTCTCTAGGCACAGCTGCGTCTCCTGCCTCCCAACCCTCCACCACCAACCCACAGTACGCGGACCAGTGTCTCTCTGTCCCACCACATCCCCACACACCAAGCTACCGAGCCACTCAGGACACAGTGCATCTTTCCCCAACCTCCACCAACCAAGCTACAGCCCTAGCGGACCAGTGCTGTGTCCCCACCTCACAAACAAGTTACAGTAGGACAGTAATTGTCCTCCAACTCACAAGTCCAGTATGACAGTGTTTTCCCCAACCTCACAACAAGTAAGCTAGGCACAGTGTTTGTCCCCACCCTCACAACAAGACCAGTAGACAGTGTTGCTCCCAACCTCACAACAAGTACAGTAGGACAGTGTTTGTCTCCAACCTCACAAGTCCCAGTATGACAGTGTTTGCCCCAACCTCACCAAACAAGTACAGTAGGACAGTGTTTGTCCCCACCTCACAACAAGTACAGTAGGACAGTGTTTGTCTCCAACCTCACACAGTCCAGCTATGGACAGTGTTTTGTCCCCAACCTCACAACAAGTACAGTAGGACAGTGGTTGCCCCAACCTCCAACAACAAGTACAGTAGGACAGTGTGTTGTTCCCAACCTCAAACATTACAGTACGGCAGTAGGACATGTGTTTGTCCCCAACCTCACAACAAGTACAGGTAGGACAGTGTTTGTCCCCACCTCTCAACAAGTACAGTTAGGACAGTGTTTGTCCCCATCCACAACAAGTACAGTAGGACAGTTGTGTCCACAACATCACAACAATACAGTAGCAGGTAGACAGTGTTTGTCCCCCTCCCTCACAACAAGTACAGTAGGAGTAGGACAATGGTTTTCTCCAACCTCACAACAAGTACAAGTAGCAGTAGGACAGTGGTTTGTCCCCACCTCACAAGCAAGTACTAGCCAGTAGTAGGACAGTGTTTGTCTCCAACCTCACAAACAACTACAGTAGCAGTAGGACAGTGTTTGTCTCCAACTCACAACAAGTACAGTAGGACAGTGTTTGTCCCCAAACCTCACAACAAGTACAGTAGAACAGATGTTTGTCCCCAACCTCACAACAAGGTACCGAGTAGCAGTAGGACAGTTTTGTCTCCAACCTCAAACAAGTACAGTAGGACAGTGTTTGTCTCCAACCTCACAAGCCAGAGTACAGTAGGACAGTGTTTTGTCCCCAATCACACACAAGTACAGATAGGACAGTGTTTTGTCCCCAACCTCACAATAAGTACAGTAGCATAGTGGACAGGGTTTGTCCCCAACCTCACACAAGTACAGTAGGACAGTGGTTGTCCCCAACCTCTCACACAAGTACAGTAGGACAGTGTTTGTCCCCAACCTCCTCAACCAAGTACAGTAGACAGTGTTTGCTCCCAACTCACAATCAAGTACAGTAGGCAGTAGGTACAGTGTTTGTCCCCACCTCACAACAAGTACAGTAGGAGTAGGACAATGTTTGTCTCCACACTCTCACAACAAGTACAGTAGCAGTAGGACAGTGTTTTGTCCCCACCTCACAACAAGTACAGTAGCAGTAGGACCGTGTTTGTCTCCAACCTCACAACAAAGTACAGCAGCAGAGTAGGACAGTGTTTGTCTCCAACCTCACACAACAAGTACAGTAGGACAGTGTTTGTCCCAACCTCACAACAAGTACAGTAGTCAGTGTTTGTCCCCAACCTCACAACAAAGTACAAGTAGCAGTAGGAACAGTGTTTGTCTCCAACCTCACAACAAGTACAGTAGGACAGGTGTTGTCCCCAACCTCACAACAAGTACAGTAGCAGTAGGTCAGTGTTTGTGTCCAACCTCACAACAAGTACCGTATGACAGTGTTTGTCCCAATCTTCCACAACAAATACAGATAGGACAGTGTTTGTCCCCAACATCACAACAAGTACAGTCATGACAGTGTTTGTCCCCAAACACCAACAAGTACAGTTAACAGCTAGGACAGTGTTTGTCCCCAACTCACAACAAGTACAGTAGGGAACAGTGTTTTGTCTCCAACCTCACAACAAGTACAGTAGGTGACAGTGTTTGTCCCTCTCTATCACAACAAGTACAGTAGGACAGTGTTTGTCCCCCACTCACAAACAAGTACAGTAGGACAGTGTTTTGTCCCCGAACTCACAGAAAGTACAATAGGACAGTTGTTTGTCCCCAACCTCACAACAAGTACAGTTGGACAGTGTTTGTCCCCAACACTCACAACAACAGTACAGTTGGGACAGTGTTTTGTCCCCAACATCACAACAAGTACCAGTAGGACTAGTGTTTGTCCCCAAGCTCACAACAAGTACAGTAGGGACAGTGTTTGTCCCCAACCTCACAACAGTACAGTGACAGTGTTTGTCCCCAACGTACTAACAAGTATAGTGGACAGTGTTTGTCCCAACATCACAACAAGTACAGTAGGACAGTGTTTGTCCCCAACTCACTACAAAGTACAGTGGACAGTGTTTTGTCCCAACCTCACAACAAGTACAGTAGGACGTGTTTGTCCCCAACCTCACAACAAGTACAGTAGGACCAGTGTTTGTCCCCAACCTCACAACAAGTACAGTAGCAGTACGACAGTGTTGTCCCACCTCATCAACAAGTGACAGTAGGACAGTGTTTGTCCCAACCTCACAACAAGTACAGTAGGACAGTGTTTGTCTCCAACCTCACAACAAGTACAGTAGCAGTAGGACAGTGTTTGTCCCCAACCTCACAACAAGTACAGTTAGGACAGTGTTTGTCCCCAAACCTCACAACAAGTACAGTAGCAGTAGGACAGTGTGTTGTCCCCAACCTCACAAACAAGTACAGTAGGACAGTGTTTGTCCCCAACCTCTCACATAAGTACAGTGTAGGGACAAGTTGTTTGTCCCCAACCTCCAAACAAGTACAGTAGGATAGTTTTGTCTCCCAACCTCACAAACAGTGACAGTAGCAGTAGGAGGAGTGTTTGTCCCCACCTCAAACAAAGTACAAGTAGGAGTAGGACAATGTTGTCTCCAACCTCACAACAAGTACAGTAGCAGTAGCAGTGTTTTGTTCCCACCTCACAACAAAGTACAGTAGCAGTAGGACAGTGTTTGTCCCCCAACCTCACAACAAATACAGTAGCAGTGAGACAGTGTTGTCTCCAACCTCACAACAGTTTGTACAGTAG
>NW_019943182.1:167752-188532 GCF_002910315.2 Salvelinus sp. IW2-2015 | reverse complement strand
ACCGACAGTGTGACCAGGGAGACTCGCGTACCCGATCACGAAGCCCTCAGCAAATCCTCAGTCCCTGAACAGCTCCCTACGACAACAACCACCACCAAGGACTGTCAGAGTCCACTACAGGCCATAAACCATCGTATATATCCTCCACTTACAGACCTAACCATCAGAATAACTTCCTGTACTACAGACCTAACCATCTAGATATCCATGTACTACAGGCCTAAAACCATCTAGATATCCTTGTACTACAGGCCTAACCCATCTAAATCCTCCACACAGACCTAACCATCTAGATATCCTCACTACAGGCCTAACCATCTAGATATCCTCACTACGACCTAAACCATCTAGAATATCCTGTACTGACAGACCTAACATCTAGATATCCTGTAACTACAGACCCTACCATCTAGGATAGCCTGCTACTACAGACCTAACCATCTAGATATCCTATACAGACCTAACCATCAGATATCCTCACTACAGACCTAACCATCTAGATATCCGGTACTACAGAACCTAACCATCTAGATATCCTCACTACAGACCTAACCCATCTAGATATGCTTATTTTTTTTTTTTTATACTACAGGCCTAACCATCTAGAATATCCTGTACTACAGACCTAACCATCTAGATATCCTGTACTACAGACCTAACCATCTAGATAAAATCCGTTTCACTACAGACCTAACCATTCTAAGATATCCTGTAACTACAACCTAACCATCTAGATATCCCTGTACTAACGAACCTAACATCTAGATATCCTGTACTAACAGACCTAACCATCTAGATATCCTGTACTACAGACCCTAACCATCTAGATATCCTGACTACAACCTAACCATCTAGATATCCGGTTACTTACCAGCCTACCATCTAGATATCCTGTACTACAGACCTAACCATCTAGATATTCCTGTACTACAGACCTAACCATCTAGATATCTGTACTACAGAACCTTAACCATCTAGATATCCTTACAAACAGCTAACCATCTAATATCCCAGGACGAGACCTAACCATCTAGATATCCTCACTACAGACCTAACCATCTAGATAATCCGCTACTACAGACCTAACCATCTAGATTATTCCTGTACTACAGACCTAATCATTTAGATATCCTCACTACAGACCTAACCATCTTAGATATCCTCACTTACAGACCTAACATCATAGATATCCTCACTACAGACTAAACCATCTAAAATAATCCTCACTACAGGACCTAACCATCTAGATATCCCTGTACTACAGCCTAACCATCTAGAATACCTCACTACAGACCTAAACCATCTAGATTTCCTGCTACAGACCTAACCATCTAGATATTACTCAACCTACAGACCTAACATCTAGATAGCCTGTACTACAGGCCTAACCATCTAGATAGCCTCACTACAGACCTAACCATCTAATATTCCTGTACTACAACCTAACCATCTAGATATCCTGTACTAACAGGCCTAACCATCTAAGATATGCCTGGACTACAGGCCTTTAACCATCTAGATATCCCCACTACAGACCTAACCATCTAGATATCCTTTACTACAACCTAACCATCTAGATATCCTGTACTACAGACTAACCATCTAGATTCCTGTACTACAGAACCTAACCATCTAGATATCCTGCTACTACAGGGCCTAACCTCTAGATATCCTGTACTACAGACCTAACCATCTAGATATTCCATGTACTACAGGCCTAACCATCTAGATATCCTGTTACTACAGACCTAACCATCTAGAATCCTCACAAACAGACCTAACCATCTAGATATTCCTGTACTACAGACCAACATCTAGATATCCTGTACTACAGCACTAACCATCTAGATATCCTGTACTACAGGCCTAAACCATCTAGATATCCTCACTACAGACCTAACCCATCTAGATATCCCTCACTACAGACCGAACCATCTAGATATCCTCACACAGGGACCTAACCATTCTAGATATCCGTGCTACTACAGACTAACCAATCTAGATATCCTGTACACAGACCTAACCAATCTAGATATCCTGTACTACAGACCTAACCCATCTAGAATCTGTACTACAGGCCTAACCATCGTAGATATCCTTACTAAACAGCCTAACCATCTAGATATTCCTGTACTACAGACCTTAAAACCATCTAGATATCCTCTACTACAGACCTAACCATCTAGAATCCCACTACAGACCTAACCATCTAGATATCCTGTACTAACAGGACCTAACCATCTAGATATAACCTGTACTACAGGCCTAACCATCTAGGATAATCCTGTACTACAGACCTAACCATCTAGATATCCTGTACTACAGACCTAAACCATCCTAGATATCCTCACTACAGACCTAACCCATCTAGATATCCTTACTACAACCTAACCATCTAGATATCCTCACTACAGAACCTAACCAATCTTAGATATCCTGTAACCTACAGGACCTTAACCATCTAGATATCCTGTACTACAGACCGCAAACCGATCTAGATATCCTGTACTACAGACCTAACCATCTAGATATCCTGTACTTACAGACCAACCATCTAGAATATCCTGTACTACAGACCTAACCATCTAGATACCTGTACTACAGACCTAACACATCTAGATATCCTCACTACAGGCCTAACCATCAGGATATCCGTACTACAGACCTAACCATCTAGATATCCTGTACTACAACCTAAAACCATCTAATAAATCCTGCTACTACAGACCTAAACCATCTAGATATTCCGCACTCACAGACCTAACCATCTAGATTATCCTCACAGACCTAACCATCTAGATATCCTCCTACAGACCTAACCTCTAGATATCCAGACGGCCACTGTGTCAGGAAGGATCCTAGGAGAACAGCTGGAGGTGGTGACAGTCAGCCTGGAAGGCTGGCTCGTAGACAGAAGGCCTCCACTCCTTCAAGACAGGCCTCTGACAGGTCCGAAACGGGTTCCGCCAGAACGGTCCAGGCCAGCACCAACACATACATCTGTTTCAGGAACTGTAGAGGCAGAGAGAGGAACACGGTGGACTGGGCAGTCCTTTACAATGGAAATAAGGTGCATCAAGAAGGCTGTTTAATAAAGCCTTGTTGTTCTCCTCCATTATTTAAAAGGCAGTGTATCCACATAAAACAGTTCACATAGAGTAAAAGTATATTATTATATCTTAAAAGTTTGGAGAAGGAACCACGCTGAACTCAACCTGCTCACGTAATGTCTGATCACAGCCCACATCAGCTTCTCTGTCCTGTAGAATTGGTAGTTCGAACCTCATAGTAGGACAAGTCTGAAGAGACAAGAGACAGATGACATAGAACAGAGAACAGAGAGAGAGAGAAGACAAGAGAGAGAGACAAAGAGACAGAGAGGAGAGCACGAGGAGAGAGAGAGAGAGAGAGACAGAGGACAGAAGAAGAGAGACAGAGAGACAGAGAGAGAGAGAGAGAGAGAGAGGAGAAGAGACGAGAGAGAAGAAGAGAGAAGAGAGAGAGAGAGAGAGAGAGAGAGAGAGATGAGAGAGGAGAGAAGACAGAGAAGAGAGACGACACGAGAGACCAGAGACAGGAGAGAAGAAAAACAAGAGAGAGAGAGAAGACGACAAGAGAGAGAGAAATCGAGAGAGGAGAGAGAGAGAGAAACAGAGAGAGAACCGACAGGAGAGAGAGAGAGAGGAAAGAGAGAGAGAGGAGAGGATAGAGAGAGAGAGAGAAGAGGACGAGAGAAGAGAGAGAGAGAGAGAGGAACGAGAGACGAGAGAGAGAGATGCAGAGAGGAATCACCACTAGCCCGTACCAGAATTTGTAGTGTACCGTCTATCTACGGTCATCGTCACGTAACACACTACTTGAAGAATGAGTCGTCTACGTCGTGAGTGTCGCTCCAAAGGACCTCTTCAACAGCAGGTTGACTGACGGAATGCATCACCTCCTGTTTGACCAGACGTCGTCTCCACTAGAGCCCAGAGACCAGACTAGGTGAGCTACAAACAGAAGACATAGAACATTATCACCAAACACTAAATGTTGACCAGTCCATGACTATGAGAGAAAGTCTCCACTACTATTGAGAAGGTCCAGCCCTCCACACATTGGAGAAAGGTCCAGTTACACTGACTATTGGAGAAGGTCCAGTCCACTACTATTGGAGAAGCCAGTCCACAACTACTGGAGAAGGTCCTCCACTACGATTGGAGAAGGTCATCCACACTATTGAGAAGGTCCTCCACTACTATTGGAGAAGTCCTCCACTTACTAGGAGGAAGGGTCTCCACTACTATTGGAGAAGGTCATCCACTACTATGGAGAAGTCCTCCACATAACTATTGGAGAAGGTCCTCCACTACTATGGAGAGGTCCAGTCACTTACTAGCGAGAAGTCCCCACTACTATGGAGAAGGTCCTCCACTACTAGGAGAAGAGTCCTTCCACTACTATTAGGAGAAGTTACTCCACTATTTGGAGAAGTCCAGTCCTCCACTACAATTGGAGAAAGGTCCAGTACCATCCACCTTTGGAGAAGTCCAGTCCTCCACTACTATTGGAGAAGGGTCCAGTCCTCCACTACTATGGAGAAGGTCCTCCACTACTATTGGAGAAGGTCCAGTCCTCCACTACTATTGGGAGAAGGTCCGTCCAATACTATTGGAGAAGGCCCAGCCCTCCACTATCTATTGGGAGAAGGTCCCCACGACTATTGGAGAAGGTCCCACACTACTATTGGAAAGGCCCAGCCCTCCACTACTATTGGGAAGGTCCTCCAACTACTATGGAATATGGTCCAGTCCTCAACTACTATTGGAGAAGGCCCTCACTACTTATTGGAAATGGTCCAGTCCTCCACGACTATTGGAGAAGTCCAGTCCTCCACTACTATTGGATAAGGTCCATCCTCCACTACTATTGGAGAAGTCCTCCACTGACTATTGGAGAAGGTCCTCCACTACTATTGGAGGAAGGCCCAGTCCTCCACTAACTATTGGAGAAGGTCCAGTCCTCCCACACTATTGGAGAAGTCCAGCCTCCACTCTATGGAGAAGCCCTCCACTTACTACTTGGAGAAGGTCCCGTCCCTCCGACTACATTGGAGAAGGTCCAGTCCTCCACTATTACTATTGGAGAAGGTCCAGTCCTTGCCACTATTCTATTGAGAAGGTCCAGTCCTCACTACTTATTGGCAGGAATGTCCAGTCCTCCACTACTATTGAGACCAGGCCCAGTTCTCCACTACTATTGGAGAAGGTCCAGTCACAATCCACTAACGATTGAGAAGGGCCCAGTCCTCCACTACTACTTGGAAGAAGGTCCTCCACTACTTTATTGGAGAAGTCCTCCACTACTTTGGAGAAGGTCCTCCACTACTATTGGAGAAGGTCCTCCACTATATGTTGGATGAAGCGTCCTCCACTTACGATTGGAGAAGCCCAGTCCTCCACTACTATTGTGAGAAGTCCCCACTACTATTGGAGAAGTCCAGTCCTCCACTACTATGGAGAAGGGCTCAGTCCTCACTACTTATTGGAGAAGACCCTCCACTCTATTGGAGAAGGCCTCATCCTCCACTACTATTGGTAGAAGGTCCAGTCCTCCACTACGTATTGAGAAGTCCAGTCCTTCAACTACTATTGGAGAAGGTCCAGTCCATCCCACTATTGGAGAGGACCTCCACTACTATTGGAGAAGGTCCAGTCCTCCACTACTATTGGAGAGAGGTCCAGCTTCACTCCAACTATTGGATAGCAATGTCCAGTTCCTCCACTACCTATGATGAAGAGTCCGCTCCTCCATCACTATTTGTCGATGTTAAGGTCCCAGTTCTGCTCCTACTCAAACTATGGAGATATGGCATCCTAGTCCGTTCCACAGTACTATTGGAGCAAAGGCTTACTAACTATTGGAGGAAGCCCCAGTCCTCCATACTTATTGCTGAGTTAATAGGTCCAGTACACGATCCATCTACTATGGAGCATAGGTCCAGTCCTTCACTAACTTAACTATGGGAGAAGGCCTTCCTATCTCAACTATTGTGATGAAGTCCAGGCCTCCACTACTATTGGAGAAGGTCCAGTCCTCCACTACTATTGGAGAGGTCCAGTCCTCAACTCTATTTCGCGAGAAGGCCCAGTCCTTCCATCCTACTATATTTGGAACGAAGAGTCCAGTCCCTCCTAGGCTACATATTGGAAGGCCCAGTCCTCCACTCACGATATGGAGAAGGCCCTCCACTACTATTGGAGAAGGTCCTCCACTACTATTGGAGGAAGGTCCCCACTACTTAATTGTGAGATAATGTCTCCACTACTATTGAGGACGGTCCTCCACTACGATTGAGGAAGGCCCAAGACTTTTCCGACCGTCGACCACTACTAAATGGGATGAAGGTCCTCCAAATCTACTATTGGAGAAGTCCTCCGCACTCAACGTATTGGAGAAGCCCGCACTACTACTTGGAGAAGGTCCTCACACCTCCACGACCTTAACGGAGAAGGCCCCAAGTCTCCACTTAAACTATGGAGAAGGATCCTCCACTACGATGCGACGAAGGTCGCAGTCCTCCACCTACTATTGGAGAAGGTCCAAGTCCTCCACTACGATTGGAAAGGCCCAGTCCATCCACTACTATTGGAGAAGGCCCAGTCCTCCTCTACTATTGGGAGAAGCTTCAGTCCTCCACGTACTATTTGGAGAAGTCCAGATTCCTCCCACTAACTCATCTGGAGAAGCTCCGAGTCCTCCACTAACTATTTCTGGAGACACGACCCTCCACTACCATTGGAGAAGGGTCCAGTCCTCCACTACTATTGGAGTAAGTCCAGTCACTTCCACTATCGTATTAAGGAGCACAAGGCTCTCAGTCCTCCACTACTTAGATTTGGGAGAAGGTCCAGTCCTCCACTCCTATTGGAGAAGCGTTCCAGGTCCTCACACTTACTATGGGAGAAGTCCCAGTCCTCCACTACTATTGGAGTAAAAGGTCCAGATCTCTTCTCACCCTATCCATGGATGATTATGCTCAGTCCTCCACTAGCTTATTGCGACAGATAGTGTCCCAGTCCGGATCCACATACAATTGAGAGACGACCCTATGCCGACGACGATTGAGAAGGTCCACAGTCCTCCACTACTATTGGAGAAGGTCCAGTCCTCCACTACTATTGGAGAAGACCCTCCACTACTATTGGATAAGGCCCAGTCCTCCACTACTATTGGAGAAGGCCCAGTCCTCCACTACTATTGGAGAAGGCCCTCCACTACTATTGGAGAAGGTCCAGTCCTCCACTACTATTGGAGAAGGTCCAGTCCCTCCACTACTATTGGATAAGGCTTTGTCTGGCTTGCCGTTCCAAATAAAGTGCAATATATTTTGCTCAAATAATATATATCTTTTTAAAGTCGTGTAGGTGTAGGCAGGGCCATAAGTAAATAGGTAAACCGGGATATGACTAAATAATTAATCCACCCCTCTTGTTGAGAATGATAAACGTTTGCCATTTTAAAGCACATTTCCTGCAATTCTACACATTTTGACATGTCTTAGTGGCCCCTTGGGGTCGTGACCCCTGGAGGTCGTGGCCCCTGGAGGTCGTGACCCCTGGGGGATGTAATCTGGACATGATGACTAGGAGATTTAGATAGGTAGGTAAGTTAGACTAACCAGCTAACTAACATGAGCTAGTTGATCAACTGATCACTTCTGACTGGTTATAAATGTCTCTCTAAGGTCTGTCAGTGAACGATACAAGATGCACTCGCAAAATTACCAAATTACACTTTGTGCATTTTATCATTACAACAGCAGAGTTGTCCGTATTGACCCTGTTCTGGGTCCAGATCGCTGTCCGCCGGTTGTGTAAGGCTGACATAGAGGAATATCACATGATTTAATAATACTGTCATCTCCTGCTGCCCAGACTCACTCTTTAATAAGAACCTGGTGAGCATTTTACATCAGAAACAAAGCCAACAACGGGACAGGAAAGAAACAAGTGATCTCTGTCCAAGACAGAGAATGAGGAAGGGATGAGAGGGAGAAAGGAAGGAGAGAGAATGAGGAAGGGATGAGAGGGAGAAAGGAAGGAAAGACAGAGAGAATGTGAGGAAGGATGAGAGGGAAAAGGAGAGACGAGAGAATGAGAAGGGATGAGAGGGAAGAAGGAGGAGAGAATGAGAGGATAGGGGGAGAGACAGAGAGAATAGAAGGGATGCAGAGGAGAAAGGAGGAGAGAGAGAATGAGGAAGGATGAGAGGGAGAAAGGAAGGAGAGAGAGAATGAGGAAGGGATGAGAGGGAGAAGAAAGGAAGAGAGAGAGTAATGAGGAAGGGATGAAGTAGGAGAAAGGAGGGAGGAAGAGAATGAGGAAGGGGATGAGAGGGAGAAAGGAGGGAGAGAGAGAATGAGGAAGGGATGAGAGGGAGAAAGGAAGGAGAGACGAGAAATGAGGTAAGGGATGAGAGGGAAGAAAGGAAGGACGAGAGTATGAGAGATTCGCTACTTGATGGGGGAGATGTGGAAGTATTCAAAAGAAGCTTGAGGCCTGAGTTGTCTGTCATGGACGCCTCCATCAATCAGCCTGTAAACATCTCCAAGTCCTTCTCTATCAGCTTGGTCTGGAGAGGAGAAGGGTGAGAGAGACGGAGGGGGGGGGATAGAGAGGAGAGGGAGAGAGGGAGAGGAGAGAGGGAGGGAGGGAGGGGGGGGAGAGAGGAGTGGAGGGAGGGGAGAGGAGAGAAGAGAAAGATTAGACATTTTGAGATCATGGCGAAGAAGAACAATGTAACTGATTGTCCATGTTGTGTTTCAGTAACGGAGTGCAACAGGTCTGACGGCTCCTAGAAGGTTAAAGGGTGATTTGTCCATGTGTGTTCAGTAACGAGGTGAACAGGGTCTGGAAGGCTACTAGAAGGTAAGTATTTGTCCATCGTGTCGTTTCAGTAAGCGGAGAGCTGAACAGGGTCTGGACGGCTCCTAGGAAGCCCTGGTCAATCTTTCCAGGCCATCTGCTGGACCTCAGCATCTATTCTCAATACCTCTGCGATATTCCAACATAAAGTAGTACAATGTTTAACTCCTAAATTCCTCCAATTTCCCTGGTCATCGTCTTTTCTTCTAACACCAGGGGCAGTATTTCCCATGTGTACACCCAGTACAGCCCCATTTTATATGAGTACCAGCGCCCTTTTCTGGTCCACTCAACCATCGCGCTCAGGTATGCATCTGGCTTGGTGTTGTCTGTAGTTACCGTCGTTGGTCAATCGGTGTTCAGCAGCTGGGTCTCTAGAGGCCATGGTTCTAGTTCTCAACTGGGCTGGGCTCCTAGAGCCAGGAATGGCTGGTTCTGCAATGGCTGGGTCCTCTAGACGCAGGTTGTCTGTTCTGCAAACTGGCTGGTTCTCTAGAGCCATGGGTGTCTGGTTCTGCAAACTGCTGGGTCTAGCCATGTGGTTGCCCTGCTCTAGAGCCAGGTGTCTGGTTCTGCAACTTGCTGGTCTCTAGAGCCAGGTGTCTGAGTTCTGCAACTGGCTGTGTCTCTAGAGCCAGGTGTCGTGTCTGGCACACTGGCTGTGTCTCAGAAGCCAGGTGTTCGTGTCTCTGACAACGCTGTGTCTCAGAGCCAGTGTCTGTTCTGCAAACTGGCTGGTTGTCTCTAGAGCCAGGGTGTTGGTTCTGCAACTGGCTGGGTTCTCTAAGAGCCAGGTGTCTGTTTCGCAACTGGTGGGTTCTAGAGCCCAGGTGTCTGGTTCTGCAACTGGCTGGGTCTCTGAGAGGCCAGGTGTCTGGTTCGGCAACTGGCTGGGTCTCTAGAAAGCCAGCGTGTCCCTGTTCGCAAGTGTGCTATCAATCGGTCGGTTGGTGGGTGTCTCTAGATGTGTCCTGTTGCCCTAACACCTAGCGTGTGTCCTGGCCGTGGTCTCCTGGCCGTAGTCGCCTGGCTGGCGTCTCTAGATGTGTCTGTGTCCCTAACACTATGCTGTGTCCTGGCCGTGTCCCTGGCTGGTCCCTGGCTGTGTCCCTGCCGTGTCCACTGGCTGTTGTCCCTGGCTGGATCTCTAGATTGTTCCTGTGTCCCTAACACTAGCTTGTCCCTGGCCTGTGTCCCTGGCTGTGTCCTGCTGGGTCTCTAGATGTGTCTGTGTCCTAACACTAGCTGTGTCCCTGGCCGGTCCCATGGCCGTGTCCCCTGGCTGTGTCCCTGGCCGGTCCCTAGCTGGTCTCCTGGTCGTAGTCACTGGCTGCTGTCTCTTAGATGTCTCTGTGCCCTAACACTAGCGTGTCCCTAGGCCGTGTCCCTGTGTGCCTGTGTCTGTCCATCAAATAATAGGTTGCTGTGCCATCCTAATGTCTGGTCCGCGTCCCTGACGTGTCCCATGGCCGGTCCCTGGGCCGTGTCTCCGTTAGATGTCTCTAGAATGTTGTCGGTCCCAGACTCTAGCTGTGTCCCTGGCCGTTCCCCGCGTGGCTGGTCTAGCGGTCAGTTACTCTTCTGTTGGCCACATGTGATCCAGGCAGCTGGAGTGCCGGGGGATACGTCGTGGCGATGCAAGAATGGCTTCCCTAGGAATCCCCTTGTCAAATCTTCACAGCCATCTCCTGGACAGTACCATGAAGTACTTTAACCCAGACAGAACTACTGGGTCAGAGTAGACTGGTGAAGGACTCACCCTGAACTAAAACACAGATCAGAGGCCTGTGAAGAGAGCTCACCCTGAACTAAAACACAGATCAGCAAGAGACCTGGTGAAGAACTCACACGGCTGAACTAAAACACAGATCAGAGGAGGACTGAGGAAGACCACCCTGAACTAAAACACGAGCACTAAAACAATATCAATCAGGGACAACCGTCATCTTTAACTATAAAAAATAAGGAAAAATAGAGTACACTAAAAAAGAAGTGTGTAACACTAAAAAGAAGTGTGCCACTAAACGGAAGTGTGTACACTAAACAGAAGTGTGTACACTAAAAAAAGATGGTAACACTAAACAGAGTTAGTGTGACACTAAAACAGAAGTGTGCTCAACCACTAACAGTGCAGGGGGTATAACAGAAGACTCACTTGAACTGCGTACCTGAACTGTGTTGGTTAAACCTGGTTGATTGTAATGCTGACGTCCATTAAAGGCTTTGGTTCTGACGGACGAAAGAACAAAAACCAATTAGAAGACACCCTTATTACACGCACACCCACGAACACACACACACGACACACACACAACACACACACCACACACACACACACACACCAACACACACACACCACACACACACAACACACCACACACACAACACACACACACACCACACACACACACAACTCACACACAGGAGGCCGCATTACTGAGTCCAGAGCGATGGACTTCGAGAAGAACAGGGTGGAACCAGAACTGGGAAATTCGCTCCAGTCAACGGTTGTCTACCTGGAACACACGACGTTTAGAAGACCAAGGGTTTAATATCACCATGGAGATACTCTGGAACAACACGCCGTAAAGACTTTAATATCACCAGAGATACCCTGGGAACACACGGCGTAAAAGACAAGGGTTTAATATCACCAAAGCATGTACCTGGAAACACGACGCGAAAGAACAATGGTTTAATATCACCAGAGATACCTGGAACACACGCCGTAAAGACAGCGTTTTAACTATCACAGAGATACCTGGAAACACGACGTAACAAGACAAGGGTTAATATCAACCAGAGAACCTGGGAACACACGTCGTAAAGACGAAGGTGTAATATCGAACCAGAGATAACTGGAACACACACCGAAAGACAAGGGTATAAAATCAGCAGGAGATACCTGAACACATGACTAAAAGAGCAACGTGGTCTTAATATCACCAGAGATACCTGGAAACACACCCCAACACGTGAAAACAAAGGATTAATATCACCAAAGATACCTGAAACACACACCGTAAGGAATGACGGTTTAATATCACCAGAGATACCTGGAACACACGACGTAAAGGACAAGTGTTTAATATCACCAGAGAACCTGGGAACACACGGCGAACAAGACAAGGGTTAATATCGACCGAGAGATACTGGAGAACACACCGTAAAGACAAGGGGTTAATATCACACAGAGATACCTGGAACATCACGTCGTAAAGAAGAGCGTATAATATCACCAGAGATACCTGGAACACACACCCGTTAAAGGACAAGGTTAAAATATCACCAGAGATACCTGCGAACACACGACGGTAAAACAACGTTTTAATATCACCGAAGAGATAGCTTGAACACACACCAGTAATAGACAAGAGTCAATATCACAAGAGATACCCTGGAACACACACCGTAAAGAGCAAGGGTTTAATCATCACCAGAGATACCTGGAACACGAGCGACGTAAAGACAAGGTGTTAATATCACCAGAGATACCCTGGAATACACGCGTAAGGACAAGGGTTTAATATCACCAGAGATACCTGGAACACACACCCGTAAAGCAAAGTCGTATTAGTACAAGGGTTTAACGTCACCAAAGATACCTGAACACCACGCCCGTAAAGACAAAGGGTTAAATACTCACCAGAGAATACCTGGAACACACAGACAAGGGGTTAATATCACAACAAGATACCTGGAACACACACGTTAAAGAGCAAGGGTTAATGATCACCAGAGACTCGGAACAAACGCCGTTAAGACAAGGGTTTATATCACAGGAGATCCCGGAACACACAACGATAAAGACAAGGTTTAAATATCACCAGAGATACCTGGAACACACAGACAAGAGTTTAATATCACCAGAGCATACCTGGAACACACGCCGTAAAGACAACGGTTTTAAATATCACCAGAGATAGCCTGGACACACGACGTAAAGACAAGGTTTTTAAATCACCAGAGATGACCTTAGGAACACACAGACAAGGGTTAATATGCACCGAGAGATACCTGGACACACGCCGTAAAGACAAGGTTGTAATATCACCAGGATTCCTGGAACACCCGACTGTAAAGACAAGGGGATAATATCACAGAAGATACCTGAGGAACAGCATCGCAGACAAGAGGGTTTAATATCACCAGAGATACCGGAACACACGCGTAAAAGACAAGGGTTTAATATCACCAGAATACCTGGAACACACGCCGTAAAGACAAGGGGTTTAATATGCACCAGAGATACCTGAAACACACGCCGTAAAAACAAGGTTAATCATCACCCAGAGATACTGGAACAAACCACACCGTCAAAGACAAGGGTTTATATAACCAGAGATACCTGGACGAACACACGGCGTTAAAGACAGGGTTTTAAATTATCACCAGAGATACCTGGAACACACAGACAAGGGTTTAAGTTATCACCAGAGATACCATGGAACACACGCCGGAAAGACAAAAGGGTTAAAATATCCACCAGGAGTACGCTGGAACACACGCCGTAAACAAGGGTTTAATATCACCAGAGGGAATACCTGGAACCACGCCGTAAAGACAAAGGTTTAATATCACAGAGATACCGGGAAACACATGCCGTAAAGACAAGGAGTAAATATCACCAGAGAGTACCTGAAACACACGCCGTAAAGACAAGGGTTAAATAGCACACAGAGATACCTGTGAAACACACGCCGGAAAGACAAAGGAGGTTCTAATAGTCACCAGAATACCTGGACCACATGCCGTAAAGACAAGGTTAAATATCACCAGAAGATACCGGGAACACACGCACGTAAGACAAGGGTTTAATATCCACCAGAGATACCATGGAACACACGCCGTAAAGACAGGGTTAAATATCACCAGAGATACTGGACACACACGCCGTAAAAGACAAGGGTTTAATATACCAGAATACCTGAACACACGCCGTTAAAGACACGGGTTAATATCACCAGAGATACCTGGAACACACGCCCGTAAAGACAAGGGTTTAATAGCACCAGAATACCTGGACACACACCGTAAAGACAAGGGTTTAATATCACCAAGAGATACCTGGAACCACACGCCCGTTAATACACGGTTAAATAATATCACCAGAGATACCGTGGAAACACACGCCGTTAAAGGACAAGGGATTTAATATCACCAGAGATACCTGGAAACACACCGTAAAGACAAGGTTTAATATCACAGAGATACGGACACAGCGCCGTAAAGACAAGGTTGAAATCAAACCAGAGCAGAATACCTGGAACACACGTGTAAATACCGGAGTTGAATCATCACCGAGATACCTGGCAACACACGCCGTAAAGGACAGGGTTTAATAATCAACCAGAGATCACTGGAACACACACCGTAAAGGACAGGAGGGTTTAATATCACCAGACATTACCGGAAAAAAAACCCCCAACACGACCGTAGATTAACGGGCGTGAAAGTATCACCAGAGATACCTGGAACACCACTGCCGTAAAAGACAAGTTTAATATCACAGAGATACCTGGACAACACCGTTAAAGACAAGGTTTAAATCACCAGAGATACTGGAACGACACCGCGTAAAGACAAGGTTTAATATCACAGAGATACCGGAACACACACCCGTAGAAGAACACAGTCGTATAGACAAGGCGTTTAATATCACCAGAGATACCTGCGAACACACGCCGTAAAGACAAGGGTTAATATCACCAGAGAACCGGAAACACACAGACAAGGGTTATATCACCAGAGATACTGGAACACAGACCGTAAAGACAAGGGTTTAATATCACCAGAGATACCTGGATAACACACGCCGTAAAGACAAGGTTATATCACCAGAGATACCTGAACACACGACGAAACAAGGGTTGAAGCTATCACAATGATACCTGAACACACAGGACAATGTTAATATCACCAGAGATACCTGGAAGCACACGCGTAAAGACACAGGGGTTTAATATCACCAGAGATACCTGGAACACACGACTAAAGACAAAGGTTTACATATCACCAGAGATACCTGCAACACACAGACAAGGTTTAATATCACCAGAATTACCTGGAACACAGCGCCGTAAAGACAAGGGTTAATATCACAGAGATACCTGGAAACACCCCGGTAAAGACCAGGGGTATAATATCCACCAGAGATACCTGGAAACACACAGACAAGGTTTAATATCACCAGAGATACTGGAACAACGCCGTAAAGACAAGTGCTTTAATGATCACCAGAGATACCTGAACACACGCCGTAAAGCACAAGTTTAATATCACCCAGAGATACTGGAACACACGCCGTAAAGAGGTTTAATATCACCAGAGATACCTGAACACCACACCGTAAAGACAAGGTTTAAAATTAACCAGAGATTACCTGGAACACACGGCGTAATACAAGTGTTAAATATCACCACGAGATACTGAACACAAGACAAGGGTTTAATATCACCAGAGATACTGGAACACACGCGTAAAGACAAGGGTTAAAAATAATCACCAGAGATACTGGAAACACACGCGTAAAGACAAGGTTTAATCATCCACCAGAGATACCTTGAACACCCGCCGTAAGACAAGGGTTTAATATCACCAGAGGATACCTGGAACACATCATGTCCGTAAAGACAAAGGTTTAAATATCACCAAGATACTGAACACACGCCGGAAAGACAAGGTTAAATATCCACCAGAGATACCTGGAACACACGCCGTAAAGACAAGGGTTTAAATATCACCAGAGATACCGAACACATGCCGTAGAAGACAAGGGTTTAATATCACCAGAGGATACCGGAACACACGCCGTAAAGAACGGTTTAAATCACCCAGAGATACTGGAACACACGCCGTAAAACAAGGGTTTGATATCACCAGAGATACCTGGAACACACAACCGTAAAGGACAAGGTTATAATTATCACCAGAGGATACCTGGAACACAGCCGTAAATACACGGCGTTAAAGTATCACCAGAGATACCTGGAACACACGCCGTAAAAGACAAGGTTTAATATCACCAGAGATACCTGGAACACACACCGTAGAAGACAAGGTTTAATATCACCAGAGATACCTGGAAACACCAACGCCGTAGAGACAAGCGTTTAATATCAACAAGAGACCTGGAACACACGCTGGTAAATACACGGTTTAAAGCACAGAGATACCTGGAACACACGCCGTAAAGACAAGGGTTTAATATCACCAGAGATACCTGAACACAACCGAAAGAAACAAAGGGTTTAATATCACCAGAGATACCTGAACACACCGCCGTAAATACACGGGTTAAAATATCACCAGAGTACTGGAACACACGCCGTAAAGACAAGGGTTTAATATCAGCAGAGATACCTGAACACACACCGTAAGAAGACAAGGGTTTAATATCACCAGAGATACCTGGAACACACGGCTTAAAGACCAAGGGTTAATATCACCAGAGATACCTGGAACACACACCGTTAAAGACAAGATCGAATAACAGAGGGTTAATATCACCAGAGATTACTGAACACACGCGTAAAGACAAGTTTAAATCATCACCAGAATACCTGGAACACCAACAGACAAGGTTTAAATCACCAGAGATACCTGGAACAGCACCACCGGTAAAGACAAGGGTTAAATATCACCCAGGATACCTGGAAAAACGACACGCCGTAAAGACAAGGTTTAATATCACCAGAGATACCTGCGAACACACGACGTAAAGACAAGGTTTAATTCACCAGAGTACCTGGAACACACAACAAGGGTTTATATCCCAGAGATACCTTGGAACACACGCCGTAAAGGACAAGGGTTTAATATCACCAGAGATACCTGGAACAAACACGACGTAAAGACAAGGGTTTAATATCACCAGAGATACCTGGAACACACAGACAAGGTTAATATCACCAGAAGATACCTTGAACACACCCTTAAAGACAAGGGTGTTAATAATCACCAGAGATACCTGGAACACCCGCCGTAAAGACAAGGGTATAATATAACCAGAGAGACCTGGAACCCAGACAAGGTTTAATATCACCCAGAATACCTGGAACACACCCGTAAAGAAAGTTTAATATCACCAGAGATACCTGAACACACCCGTAAAGACAAGCGGTTTAATAGCACCAGAGATACCTGACACACGCCCGTTAAAAGACAAGGGAGTTTAATATCACCAGACGACCTTGGAACACACACCGTAAAGACAAGGGTTTTAATATAACCAGAGATGACCTGGAACACACGCGCTAAAGACAAAGGGTTAAATATCACCAGAGATAGCCTGGAACACACAGGACAAGGGTTTAATATCACCAGGAGATACCTGGAACACACGCCGGAAAGACAAGCCCTAAATATCACAGAGATACCTGAAACACACGCCGTTAAAGACAAGGTTGAATATCACCAGAGATACCTGGAACACATGCCGTAAAGAACAAGTTAATAATCACCAGAGAACCTGGAACACATGCCGTAAAAGGACAAGGTTAAATAATCACCAGACGATACCTGGAACACACGCCGTAAAGACAAGGGTTAAATATCACCAGAATACCTGGAACACACGCCGTAAAAGGACAAGGCTTTAATATCACCAAGAGATACCTGAACACATGCCGAAAGAACAAGGTTAAATATCACCAGAGATACCTGAACACACGCCGTAAAGGACAAGGGTTTAATATCACCAGAGATACCTGGGAACACACGCCGTAAGACAAGGTTAAATATCACCAGAGATACTGGAACACCACGCCGTAAAGACAAGGGTTTAATATCCACCAGAGATACCTGAACACACGCCGTAAAGACACGGGTTTAATATCACCAGAACCTCGAACACACGCCGTAAAGACAAGGGTTTAATATCACCGGATACCTGGAACCACACACCGTAAAGCAAGGTTGATGATTCACCGAGATACTGAAACACGCCGTAAATAACACGCGGTTAAATATCACCAGAGCATACCTGGAACACACGCCGTAAAGACAAGGGTTTAATATCACCAGAGATACCTGGAACACACACCGTAAAGACAAGGGTTTAATATCACCAGAGATACCTCGAACACACGCCGTAAAGACAGGAGTTAATATCACCAGAGATACCATGAACAACGCTGTAAATACACGGGTTTTAATATCACCAGAATACCTGGAACACACGCCGTATAGACAAGGGTTATATCACCAGAGATTACCTGACGAACACCACGCCGGAAAGACAAAAAGGGTTTAATATTCACCCAGAGATACCTGGAACACACACCGTAAAGACAAGGGTTTAATATCACCAGAGATAACCTGGAAACCCACACGCCGTAAAGACAAAAGGCTTTAATATCACCAAGATAACCTGGAACACCACCCACCGTAAAACAAGGGTAAATATCACCAGAGATACCTGAACAACACTTCGTAAAGACAAGGGTAAATATCACCAGAGATAACCTGCCGAAACACACACCGAAAGACAAGGGTTAATATCACCAGAGATACCTGGAAACACACGACGTAAAACCAAGGTTTAATATCACCAGAGGATACCGAACACACACTAAAGAAACAAGGTTTAATATCACCAGAGATACCTGGAACACACGCCGTAAAGACAAGGTTTAATATCACCAGAGATACCTGAACACACGTCGTCTATAGGGACAAGTTTAATATCACCAGAGTACTGGAAACACACGGCGTAAAAGACAAGGGTTTAAATATCACCAGAGATACCTGGAAAACACACGCGTATCTCTAGTATTAAGGGTTAGTGTGTAGTATATGGAGGGGTTAGGGTGTAGGGTTAGGTGTAGAGGTTAGGGTGTAGGCGTGTAGGTGTTAGGGGTAGGCGTGTTTACCTGTAGCCAGTGTACTGGGCCCGGAAGCTCTCTGAATGAGGTGACTGGTTTAAACTATGGTTAGGGTGTAGGGGTTAGGGTGTGTTTAGGGTTAGTGTCTAGGGTGTAGGTTTAGCTGCTGTGTAGGTTTAGCGTTTAGTGTGTAGTATATGTAGATAGGTGTTTACCGTGTACCAGTTAGCTGGGGCCCGAACTCTCTTTGATGAGGTGACTGTTTAACTAGGGTTAGGTGTAGGGTTAGGGGGTAGGTTTAGGGTTATTTAGGTGAGGTTTAGGGGTTAGTGTGTAGTTTAGGGTTAAGTGTGTAGTATATGTAGGTTAGGGTGTTAACCTGTAGCCAGTGCTAGCTGGCCCGGAGAACTTCTCTATGAGTGACTGTTTTTAAAACTCCACTGTGAATCCCAGACAGGAGTTCCTCCTGATTTACTGGAAAAAAGGGCTGAGCGCATCACCATGGGAACCTTCAAAGTTCACCTGATAGAGTAAAGAAGTAAATATTTCACATCCATGTTGTTTCCCCTACTCCGCGTTTCCTCTACTCCGCGCTCCCTACTCCGCATCCCGCCCGTTCCTGCTACTCCGATGGTTTGGGTTCTAACATCTCTAATTAAAAACAGATCAGATGGTTTGGTTCTAGACATCTCTAATTTAAGAACCGAGTCAGATGGTTTGGTTCTAGAACATCGCTAATTAAAAAAACAGATCAGATGGTGGGTTCCTAGACATCTCCAAGAAATCAGATGGTTTGGGTTCTAGACATCTCTAATAAAACAGAGAGATGTTGGTTTGGTCAGACATCTCTAATTAAAAACAGATCAGATGGTTTGGTTCTAGAACATCATCCAATAAATCAGATGTTGGTTGGTTCTAGACATCTCTAATAAAACAGATCAGATGGTTTGGTCTAGACATTCTCTTAATATAAAACAGGTCAGATGGTTTTGGGTTCTAGACATCTCTAATAAAACATCACGATGGTTGTTCTAGACATCTCTTAATAAAACAGATCAGATGGTTGGTTCTAGACATCTCTAATAAAACATCAGATTGTTTGGTTCCAGACATCTCCAGTGCTAGAATAGTCCTATAGATTTGTACCACGTTAACAAAACTGTCTGTTCTTGCTAAATCCGATCAGTGTGATAAAAACTGGGCTCAGCCAGAATCAAACGTTCAGTCGATGACCCGCCTCGTTGGCCGTAATGACCTCTAAAAAATAAAATGGCTGCCTTGTGGCCAAAATGCGCCGGTTGTTCCCTGGGCCTGAACAATTACAAAATCGCTTCTCTCGGCTGCCAATCACCGTAGCAACTCTCCCTCACCGATTGTGATGTCATACTCTAAGTTGGTCTCCAGTTTGACCCAGCCGGGCTCAGAGTGTGCCTCCAGCCAGTGTTTCTGTAGGCCTTCTCCAACAGCCCATTCCTCTGGTTGAAAGACTTCCACGGTTCTTAGCCTCATCTCCCACACCACCACCAGAACTGAAACCAAACAGGCCACATAAAAATCACCGTTCAGAACCCAAGACCACAACTCCCACACCACACCAGAACTGAAACCAAACAGCCACATAAAAACTTTTCACCGATTCAGAAACAAGACCTCAATCTCCCACACCACACCAGAACTGAAAACCAACAGGCACATAAACCATCACCTTCAGAACAAACCTCATCTCCCACACCACACCAGACTGAAAACCAACAGACATAAAACATCACCGCTCAGAACAAGACCTTCAACTCCCACAACCACACCAGAGATGAAACCAACAGGCACATAAAACATCACCGGTTCAGAAACAAGCACCCTCATCTCCCACACCACAACCAGAACTAAACCAACAGGCACATAAAACATCACCGTTCAGAACAGACTCAACTCCCACACCACACCAGAACTTGAAACCAACAGGCCACATAAAACATCACCGGTTCAGAACAAAGACCTCAACTCCCACACCACACCAGAACTGAAACCAACAGCATCTCTCTCGGGT
>NW_019943182.1:143680-166139 GCF_002910315.2 Salvelinus sp. IW2-2015 | reverse complement strand
CAGAAAACAATGTAGACCTCCACAAAGTCTGGTTATCCTTGGGAGCCAATTTTCAAATGCCTGAAGGTACCACGTTCATCGGTAAGCATAGTACACCAAGTATAAAACACCATTGGACCGCCGTTCAGTTTACCCGTCAAGGAGGAAGACACGTTCTTTCTGTGATGAGATGAATGTACTTGGTGCCGAAAAGTGGAAATCAATTCCAGAAAACAACAGGCAAATGACCTTGTGAAGATTGTGATAAACAGGTGACAAGAGATAGCTAGTTGCGCGTCTAATAAGCGTTTGTCTATATCGACATACCTGTATTAGGACCGCTCAGGCAAGGAAAGAAGCCACTGCTCCAAACCGCCATAAAAAGGGGGCCAGACTTATGTTTGCAAAACTGCAATGGGACCAAAGTTCATACTTTTTGGAGAATTACCTGCTGTCTGATGAAAACAAAAATGGAACTGTTTGGCCATATGGACCAATCATATGTTTTGGAGGGAAAAGGCGCCGAAGAACACCATCCCACCGACGACCGGGGTGCAGCATTCATTTGTGCGGGCTTGCTGCGAGGAGGACTGGGTCACTTCATAAAAATAGGATGCATCATGGAGGACGGAGAATTATGTGATATATTGAAGCAACAGTCTCAAACATCAGACAGGAAGTTAAGATTGGTTTGCAAATGGGTCTTTCCAAATGACAATGAACCCCAAAGCTACTTCCAAGTTGGGGGCAAAATGGCTTAAGACAAACAAAGTCAAGGATTGGATGGCCATCACAAACCCTACCTCAAATCCTGTAGAAAATTTGTGGGCGGAACTTAAAAAGCGGTTGCCGAGGCAAAGGAGGCCTACAAAAACCCTGACTCATGTACACCAGCTCTGTCAGAGGGAATGGGCTAAAATTCACCCAACTTATTGTGGGAAGCTTGGGAAGGCTAACCAGAAAACCATTTTACCCAAGTTAAACAATTTAAAGACAATGCTACCAACTACTAATTTGAGTGTTACTGTAGAAAACTTCTGAACCCAACTTGGGAAATGTAATGAAAGAATAATAGCTGAAATAAATCCTTATCTCTATTATATTCTGACATTTCACATTGCTTAAAATAAAGTGGCGATCCTAACTGACCTAAAAGACAGGGAATTGTTACTTAGAATTAAATGTCCAGCAATGGTGAAACTGAGTTTAAATGTATTTGGCTAAGGTTATGATAACGTCCGACTTCAACTGTATGTTTCCCATGCCCCAATAAAGGGCCCCCTCCAGTTGAAAAAATTTGAATTGAGAGAGAGAGAAGAGAGAGAGAGAGAGAGTATGAGAGAGGAGAGGGAGGAGAGAGAGAAGAGAGAGAGAGAGAGAGAGAGATTTGGAAAGAGAGAGAGAGAAAAAGGAGAGAAAGAGGAGAAGATATGAGAGAAGTATGTATGAGGAGAGAGAGGAGAGCACATGTTGAACACACGGAAGAAAGTTTCACATGTAACAGTACCTCCGTAAAAAGATACAAGAAGTTCAACTTACATCTGTGCCAATGCTTAGTAACCCTGTCCTTGTTGAATATGATCTGGTCTTTAGAGCAGTGGAGATGGTGAGGTTTTGGCTGATTTCTTTTGATTTTCCCATGATGTCAAGCAAAGAGGCACTGAGTTTAAAGGTAGGCCTTGAAATACATCCACAGGTACACCTCCAATTGACTCAAATTATGTAAATTAGCCTATCAGAAGCTTCTAAAGCCATGACATAATTTTCTGGACTTTTCCATGCCGTTTAAAGGCACAGTCAACTTAGTGTATGTAAACTTCTGACCCACTGGAATTGTGATACAGTGAATTATATGTGAAATAATCTGTCTGTAAACAATTGTTGGGAAAATGACTTGTGTCATGCACAAAGTAGATGTCCTAACCGACTTGCCAAAACTGTAGTTAACAAGAAATTTGTGGAGTGGTGGAAAAACAAGTTTTAATGACTCCAACCTAAGTGTATGTAAACTTCCGACTTCAACTGTATCTTAACATTACCAAAGCAAGTGAAATAGATAATAAACAAAAGTGAAATAAACAATAAAAAATTAACAGTAAACATTACACTTACAAAAATTACAAAATAATAAAGACATTTAAAATGTCATATTATGTATATATACAGTGTTGTAATGATGTGCAAATAGTTCAAGTACAAAAGGGAAAATAAATAAACATAAATATGGGTTGTATTTACAATAGTGTTTGTTCTTCACTGGTTGCCCTTTTTGCTGCGGTGATGGCACACTGTGGTATTTCACCCAGTAGATATGGGAGTTTCTCAAAATTGGATTTGTTTTCTAATTCTTTATGGGTCTGTGTAATCTGAGGGAAATATGTGTCTCTAATTTTGTCATACATTTGGCAGGAGGTTAGGAAGTGCAGCTCAGTTATCACCTCATTTTGTGGGCAGTGTGCACATATTCTGTCTTGTCTTGAGAGCCAGATCTGCYTTCGGTGGCCTTTCTCAATAGCAAGGCTATGCTCATTGAGTCTGTACATAGTCAAAGATTTCCTTAATTTTGGGTCAGTCACAGTGGTCAGGTATTCTGCCACTGTGTACTCTCTGTTTAGGGCCAAATAGCATACTAGTTTGCTCTGTTTTTTTTGTAAATTCTTTCCAATGACTCCATCTCTGTTTGTGTGATATAACTTTCTCTCAATCAAACCTGGCTGTTTTTTATGTATGCTGAGCTTTTGGACCGTTCTCTCACTCAACCTTGACTGTTGTTGTTCTACAGGTTCCCAGTAAGAAGGCTACGCTGAGAGAGAACCAGCCACAACAACAGGATGACCACATAGACAAACACCAGGTAGGACCAAACCGTTAGCACTTTGATACGTATTAAACCTAACCCCTCCCTCCTGCCCACAATCTCCACCCCACCCACAATACAGCAGAACCCCACCCACTATCGCTACTCCCTCCCCACCTAAAATAGTCAGTATCGCCATGCACCCCTCCCCCTTACACCCAAAACCAGCACTCTCTCTCTCTACCCCAAACCCACCGGAATGTGTGGTTCCACGTTCTATAGCAATCTATAGGGAGAACCTGACTGTGTTTCATGTCCTGTGCATTCTATGGAGGTAGAACCTGACTTTGTCTTTCCTGTTCTGTGTGTTCCTGCAGAGGGAGAACCGTTCAGCTGCAGCAGGCCAGTCTGCGTCTGGAGCAGGAGAATGATGTCTGGCCCACAGACTGATCACCAGCAAGATCTCCCTGGACCGACCTGGACCAGGTACACCCGTACCCGACATCACCCCAATCAACCCACATCACCCCACATCACCCCACATCACGCCCCTACCCCTTCTTAGTCACTCCCTATTCCCCCTAGCTCTAGTCACCAACATCATATAACAAATTACCATCATCCACATCAGTTACTCCATTTCCCCTAGCTCCTAGTCACTCCCCCTATTCCCTAGCTCCTAGTCACTCCCCTATTCCCCCTAGCTCCTAGTCACTCCTCCTTAGCCCCGTAACTCCTAAGCACTCCTGCAGCCCTCTAGCTGTAGGCACTCCGCCTACCTATTACCCTTTCCTATGAAAATAACATTTTTTCTTACACTCTTAGAAAAAAGGTTCTAAAAGGGTTGTTTCGGCTGTCCCCATAGGACAACACCTATTTGGTTCCAGTAAGAATATTTTGGGTTCCATGTAGAACATTGATGAAAAAGGGTTTTCACATGGAACCAAAGGGTTCTACCTGGACAAAAAGTGTTCTTCAAAGGCTTTCTTCCTATTGGACAGCTGAGACAACTGTTTCATGTTCTATAGAGCACCATTTTTTCTTAGAATGTAATGTAATCTTACTCTTCTTTTTTTCCTCTCGTATGTATCTGCCTCTTTTTATATTTCTTCTCTTTTGTTATTCTTCGTTTTTATCTTCTTCTTTTTTTCTTCTCTCTCTTTGCTATCTTTTTTCTTTTTTCTCTCCTATCTCTTCTCTATTCTTACTCTTCTTTTCTCTTTCTTTCCGCTCTCTTCCTTTGTCTTTTCGTATCTTCCTTCCCTCGATCCTTTTCTTTTCTTACCTCTTCATTCTCCTGTCTTTCCCTCTTTTTTCTTCTCTTTTCCCTCTCTTTTAGTTTATTCTTATTTTCTCTCTTTATGCCTCTCTCTTTTCTTCTTTCCTCCTCAATCTTTCTTACTTTTCTTTGTATTCTCTAGCCCTACCTCCTAGATACTCACCTCCTAGATACTACCCTAGATACTACCCTACCCTACCTCTAGATACTACCTAGATACTACCCTAGATATCTACCCTAGCCCCTACCTCCTAAAGATACTACCCTAGATACTACCCTAGCCCTACCTCCTAGATACTACCCTAAGATACTACATCTAGATACTACCTAGATACTACCCTAGATACTACCCTAACCCCTACCTCTAGATACTACTCTAGATACTACCTAGCCCCTACCTCCTAGATACTACCCTAGTACTACCTAGCCCTACCTCCTAGATACTACCCTAGACCCTACCTCCTAGATACTACCCTGGATACTACCTATCCCCCTCCTAGATACTACCTAGCCCTCCTCCTAGAACTACCTGCCCCTACCTCCAGACAGACAGAAGAGACAGACCAGACAGACAGACAGACAGACAGACAGACAGACAGACAGGCAGCAGACAGGCAGGCAGGCACGGCAGGCAGGCAGGCAGGCAGGCAGGCAGGCAGGCAGGCAGACAGCAGACAGGCAGACAGGCAGGCAGACAGACAGACAACAGACAGACAGACAGACAGACAGACAGACAGACAGACAGACAGACAGACAGACAGACAGCAGACAGACAGACGACAGACAGACAGACAGACAGACAGACTTCTGAGTGTGTTGGTGGCCTACAGGCGGAGGACAGAGTGGATGAGCGACTAAAAGAGCTGCTGAAGACCAGAAAGAGATTAAAGAACGCAGAGGAAGAGAAGAGAGGGAAGGAGGAGGAGGCTGCTCAGGTAATCTCTTCTATTCTATCCATCCGTTCTTTATGTTTCCATACTTCGATGTAATATTATATCTGTTTATGGTAATAATGTAATATTGTATTCTATTTATGGTAATAATGTAATATTATATTTCTATTTATGGTAATAATGTAATTTATATTCTATTTATGGTAATAATGTAATATTATGTTTCTATTTATGGTAACAATGTAATATTATATTCTGTTATGGTAATACTGTAATATTATGTTCTATTTATGGTAATAATGTAATTTTATTTCTATTTATGGTAATAATGTAATATTATATTTATGGTAATACTGTAATATTGTTATTCTATGTATGGTAATAATGTAATATTATATTTAGGTATAATGTAATATTATATTCTATTTATGGTAATAATGTCATATTATAATCTATTTATGGTATAATGTATATTATATTCTATTTATGGTAATAATGTATATATATTTTTTTGATATAATGTAATATTGTATTATTTATGTATACGTATTATAGAATTTATTTATGGTAATAATGAAACATTAAATTATTTATTACTGTGATGGACATGTATTACCATTTCACAGTTGAAGGAGGTGTTAAGACAAGCTGGACAAGGCTGAACCAGAGGTGAAAAGGAGCTCAGGCATCATCTCAGACTACAAACAGGTACAGCACACACACACACCACAAACCGCAAGCACGCCACGCACGCACACACACACACACACACACACACACACACACACACACACACACACACACACACACACACACCACACACAACACACACACACACACACACACACACACACACACACACACACACACACACACACACACACACACACACACACACACACACACACACACACACACCACACACACACACCACACACCAACACACACACCACACACACCACACATCCTAATGCTATGTTGTTCCTCTGTCTGTCAGATCTGTTCCCAGCTGACCAGTCGGGTGGAGAGGCAGCAGGCGGCCCACAGAGAGGACCTTGACAAACTCAGGGTGAGGGGGAATATGGCACCGTCTGATGATGTCACAGTTTGACAATCACACAGTTTGATGATGTAATTTGTTCTGTATGGATATCACCCCTCACTCTGCATGTTCATAATAAAACACTTTTGCACTCTCTCGTCAAACCCCTCCCACCCCTCTCCTCCCTCTCTTAGAATGCTGTGCTGGCGTGTTCTCGCTGCCGGCAGGCTCTAGATTCTACTGTTATGGAAGGCTTCGGTTCCACAGCCCCGTACCAGAGAAGTATCAGCACCAGAGAACCAGGCCAGCAGAGAGACCAGGAAACAGAACCAGACCAGCAGACGACTGGTACCAGGGAACAAGACCAGGAGAAGGTGTGTCTGAGTGGCCAGGTCACAGAGCTGGAGAAGGAGCTGGCCCAAACTAAACTACAGATGGTGGAGGCCAAGTGCAATATCCAGGTCAGCTCAGAGCACACTACACACTTCATAGTGCACACTACACACTTCATAGTGTACATGTTCCCAGTACATAGTTCATAGTACACACTCCTTAATGCACGGTACACACTTTTTTGTGCACAGTACACACTCCATAGTGATATATGATGTGTTGTGTTGTCCCCTGTGTAGGAGCTGGAACACCAGAAGGGGGTGCTGCAACGTGATCTCCAGGCAGCTAGGAACAGCTGGCTCAGTAAGACTGTGAGCTCCGTACGGTCAGCCGGAGGGGGCCTGCAGAGCAGCAGCCTACCCAGGGGGAGAGCCTCGGCAATGGGGCGTTCTCTCCATGGCCTCCCCCTCTCAGCCTGGAGCTCCAGGAGACTGTCATGGGCCCCTAGGAAGGACCGGGGGGGAGATGTCTGACAGAGAGATGGAAGGGAGGGGGCGAGACAGCAAGAGGACGTATTGAGAGTATAGATAATATGTATTGGAATGATTATACATGTCTCTTGGTGACTGTTTGTTTCTGCATTCTAGTCCCTATTTTGGTTTTATTTGTTATTGTCAAAAACAAATTTGGATACAGGAGTTTTATGTATGTTTTATGTATTTCTTTGGCTCTTAAACTCTTTAAACAAAACTCCAAACTGGTAACACTTGTATGGCACCCAGTCCTTCATTCAAATCCTTTCTTTGTGCATTCATTTTTTAAATTTGATTTGTTACATACAGTACATCTCTGATCTTGTCAATATCAGATTTTTTTTTAATTTACAGTGAATTAAAATCAGTAGTCATCATCATTGTAGTACATTCAATTATATATCCATACCTTTTCTGTTTCTACTTTACAGACATTGTCATTAAGTAGTTCTCAGAATCTGTAACGGACAAACCAGTTGACATGTAAAGTCAGCCAGGTCACCTGGGATACAAGTCAGTATTCGACGTCCATTTATATCTGAGGACGTCCAGAGATGACGTTGAAATCGGCCACTAGGAGGAACGGTGAGCGCTGTTACCTTCAAGTAGGTTTTGATTTTCATAAGCATCTGCATCTGACTCCAAATTTTGGAAGTTTGAATCCAGCGATATAAAGTTGTTTTTGAGATAATTGTTTTAAGCCTATCCCAAACCTTAACCCTTACCTTAACCATTCAGAGTTAATGCCTAACTTTAAGATTTCGGAGTTAATGCCTAAACCTAACCTTAAACACTTAGGAATTTGACGTTCGCAACAACTTAGAAATGTGAAGTTTGAGAAACATGGACGAATGTCTAATTCTGACGTGAGACTGTGAGAGCTAGTTGTGTAATGTATAGGTTTACCAAACATATACGTGATCATCAATTTAGAGCAGTCCGATTAAGTCTTTTAACAAAAGAAAAACATATCAAAAGTGAGCATCGTATTGTGCACGGCAGTTACGTTACGTGAACATGTACTGCAATGTGAAACATGTATTTCTAGATGAAACACTGATTAAGTTTGGTGAAAATGTGACTGTGTGATTTTGAGTGTTGTACTTAGTCAATTGAAAATGAGCTTAACGTTTTGAAACCACTGCCTTTTTGGTGATCTGTTTTGAGTTTTGTACTAAGAGTAGTGAAAATGTACCACATGGCCTACTTATTAAAATTGCACTGAAGCGATACAAAAAACTGTAAATCATGTTATAAACAAGGACTTTATTAATCACATTGAATTTCTTTGTACTTAGTCAAAATAGACGAGACAGAAGAGAGCACAGACAAAGGAACAAGTTGGGCTGTGTCTTAAATGACACCCTATTCCCTATAAAGTGCAATACTTTTGACTGAAGCAACATAGGACTGACACATAGGACTCTGGTCAAAATAGTGCATTATAGGGAATAGATTGTTATTTGGGATACCACCTTTATGTTAGACAACAAACCCTCCATTACACACCAGGGTCACGTTCAGGACRGGAGAGGGCAACATACTGAAAGTAAAGCTGACATGATTCCTATTTACTTTACATGTCAGATAGAGACATGTCTGTTCAACGTACAATATTTCTGTCTGAACGTTCCACGATCTGAATGTGATCCACNCTAGGAACAGCTGGCTCAGTAAGACTGTGAGCTCCGTACGGTCAGCCGGAGGGGGCCTGCAGAGCAGCAGCCTACCCAGGGGGAGAGCCTCGGCAATGGGGCGTTCTCTCCATGGCCTCCCCCTCTCAGCCTGGAGCTCCAGGAGACTGTCATGGGCCCCTAGGAAGGACCGGGGGGGAGATGTCTGACAGAGAGATGGAAGGGAGGGGGCGAGACAGCAAGAGGACGTATTGAGAGTATAGATAATATGTATTGGAATGATTATACATGTCTCTTGGTGACTGTTTGTTTCTGCATTCTAGTCCCTATTTTGGTTTTATTTGTTATTGTCAAAAACAAATTTGGATACAGGAGTTTTATGTATGTTTTATGTATTTCTTTGGCTCTTAAACTCTTTAAACAAAACTCCAAACTGGTAACACTTGTATGGCACCCAGTCCTTCATTCAAATCCTTTCTTTGTGCATTCATTTTTTAAATTTGATTTGTTACATACAGTACATCTCTGATCTTGTCAATATCAGATTTTTTTTTAATTTACAGTGAATTAAAATCAGTAGTCATCATCATTGTAGTACATTCAATTATATATCCATACCTTTTCTGTTTCTACTTTACAGACATTGTCATTAAGTAGTTCTCAGAATCTGTAACGGACAAACCAGTTGACATGTAAAGTCAGCCAGGTCACCTGGGATACAAGTCAGTATTCGACGTCCATTTATATCTGAGGACGTCCAGAGATGACGTTGAAATCGGCCACTAGGAGGAACGGTGAGCGCTGTTACCTTCAAGTAGGTTTTGATTTTCATAAGCATCTGCATCTGACTCCAAATTTTGGAAGTTTGAATCCAGCGATATAAAGTTGTTTTTGAGATAATTGTTTTAAGCCTATCCCAAACCTTAACCCTTACCTTAACCATTCAGAGTTAATGCCTAACTTTAAGATTTCGGAGTTAATGCCTAAACCTAACCTTAAACACTTAGGAATTTGACGTTCGCAACAACTTAGAAATGTGAAGTTTGAGAAACATGGACGAATGTCTAATTCTGACGTGAGACTGTGAGAGCTAGTTGTGTAATGTATAGGTTTACCAAACATATACGTGATCATCAATTTAGAGCAGTCCGATTAAGTCTTTTAACAAAAGAAAAACATATCAAAAGTGAGCATCGTATTGTGCACGGCAGTTACGTTACGTGAACATGTACTGCAATGTGAAACATGTATTTCTAGATGAAACACTGATTAAGTTTGGTGAAAATGTGACTGTGTGATTTTGAGTGTTGTACTTAGTCAATTGAAAATGAGCTTAACGTTTTGAAACCACTGCCTTTTTGGTGATCTGTTTTGAGTTTTGTACTAAGAGTAGTGAAAATGTACCACATGGCCTACTTATTAAAATTGCACTGAAGCGATACAAAAAACTGTAAATCATGTTATAAACAAGGACTTTATTAATCACATTGAATTTCTTTGTACTTAGTCAAAATAGACGAGACAGAAGAGAGCACAGACAAAGGAACAAGTTGGGCTGTGTCTTAAATGACACCCTATTCCCTATAAAGTGCAATACTTTTGACTGAAGCAACATAGGACTGACACATAGGACTCTGGTCAAAATAGTGCATTATAGGGAATAGATTGTTATTTGGGATACCACCTTTATGTTAGACAACAAACCCTCCATTACACACCAGGGTCACGTTCAGGACGGGAGAGGGCAACATACTGAAAGTAAAGCTGACATGATTCCTATTTACTTTACATGTCAGATAGAGACATGTCTGTTCAACGTACAATATTTCTGTCTGAACGTTCCACGATCTGAATGTGATCCACAGAATGAGGAAAAAGCTTCTGTTCTCTCTCTCCTATTTCTCTCTGCTCCCCTCCCTACACTGTTTATCCTTTTCTCTCCTCTTCTTACAAACACTTGAGGACATAGAAGTTGCAGGTCGTCCCACGCGGACACCCGCACAGCGTTCCGACACGCGCACCTTTGCGAACAGCGCACTTCTCGCCCGCGTCACACTGGTAACAAACAAACAAACAGTTTGTTATTTAATTGAATGATGATGATGATGATGATGATGGTGGTGGGGGTGGCATCTGTCTCCAGACTATGTGATTCTGAAACATCTACATCGGTTTCCCAGAATCAGATTAATCCTAGCAACTCCTGAACTATATATATTTTTTAAACACKGTCAACAGAGAACCTTTATCGAAAGTCCCGTTTTGACCATTTGAAACATGCAATATAAGGCTAGACTCAATGAGGAAGTAAAATGCATGACACAGACAGGCTAACTACTTAAAAAACTGTTGATAATAGGACTTTAACCACTTTAAAATGGTTGATCAGGTCTATTCTTACCGACGGCAGCCAGCTGAGCTTCTTTTCTGATAACGGCATCTGTTTGTTCTTCAGTTTCTCCAGAACTTCTTGTAAAGCTTCAATCTACATGACAGAGAAAAACAAAAACGATAGGCTGCTATATATATAGCTAGAAAACAAGTACAAAGAGAGGGATGAATCGACTAAATTATCACATTGACAAGCGCACAAACCAAACAACGTCACAAACATAAAACAATTTAAACTTACCAGATCCTTCTCTTCTTGTGATTTGTGGGGAAACTCTAGAGCGCGAGTCTCAAACTCCAAGGAGGTGTCGTCGTCAGCGAGACAGAGAAATGCGCAGCAGGAGGCTGCGAGGAAAAGCAGTAGAAYGCTGGCCATGGTGCTGAAACAACCAGAAGGGATGGAGATGCAGCGGGTCCTCTGCAGGTGGTTAGCAGGGGCTTGGTGAACACTGGGCGGGTGAAGTGGGCTATGATTCGGGGTGATAGATACGGGGGCTTGATTTTATAGAGTTTGCTGACATCATAGAGCTACTGTAATATGTATCACCACTGACATGAGCGGAGCGACAGAGGTAACCACTGACCGGAGAGGGTCATACACACGCACATACACGCGCCAGAGGATGTTGTGATGGAGAGGCGTTGTGTGATAGAACACCTCTGTTCAACTCTTTCCAATAATCCCAGGTCACAGCCCCTGGCTGTTGAGACCAATCTTTAATCAGCAACCATTTCTCTTGGGTGTGTGTGTGTATGCCTAACTCTCATTTGCTCATTTGGTCTACACAAGTGAGCAGGCCTGAGACTCTACATCACAGGCTAATCTCACCAGACCACTTAAAGAACCCACCTCTATCTCTCTCTCTCTCTCACACACACACACCACACACACACACACCCACACACACACACCACACACACACACACAACACAACACACCACACCACACACACCACACACACACACCACACACAACACACACACCACACACACCACACACACCACCCACACCACACACACACACACACACACACACCACACACCACCGAACACACAACACACACACACAGTACATCTCACAGCCTCTGTCAAAACACGCCATCTTGTTGGTCACTAGCTATACTGCTGCTGCTCTTACAGACTAGTGACGTTTGGAAAAGGGAGTTGTTAGTCCGTTATAAACCTCATTTTCAGTGTTCTATTTCAGAATGTTACTGTTTGAATAGTTTGATAAGGCAGCCATTGTTGGTTTGATTCATTTAGAATTAGTCAAATGTTTCATTCTGTTTGAGATAAATGCATGTCCTGTATATTCCGCCCATATACTTTTCAGAGTTCTTCATGGCAGAGGCTGCGTCAGAAATGCCAGTCTATTCCTTATATAGTGCACTATAACTTCTAGGGAGTAAAGTGTCATTCTAGATTGACCAGAATCAACCACGGCGTACATAGACTGAGCTGCACATAGACTTGCTAGCCACAAGACCGCTGTCGACACGTGGAACAGAACAGTAAAGCTAACAGGCGTTTTCATGTGTCACCAAAGGGGATGTTAAATATCATGATGTTAAAGATGAAAACAGTGGGCCTAACTAACTGCCATTCAGTCTTATCCTTTTCAGCATCAAGTATTCTTGAGTTTGTCACTGGTGAATGTTGGTGGTGTTTTAAAGCTGTGTTCATGCGTGCGCGTGTGTGTATTTGTGGGTGTGTGTGTATTTTGTGGGTGTGTGTGTTTCTTTAATGGCAACAATCTGTCCCAATTATCCATTGTAAATGTGTATTTAACTCTACATAGTCTAGCCATTGTGTAAAGATGATGTAACTGATGCTTTGTGTTGCTGTGTTGCTCTGTGGCTCGACGGGTTCGGTTATGTGGCGTGTGGACCCAAATGCACAGGGATGATTGGTCGGAGTCATAGAGGGACACGCCCACCAGACAATCGACTGTCAATCAATTTGTCATCACCTGTAAATCAGTTTGATAATCTGATTGGGTAATAAGGAGCATCTTGCTGTGACTGGATTGGACACACTGGTAGCTCCTCCCTTTAGAAGAGACTCGTGCTGCTATAGAACACACACACACACACACACACGCACGCACCACGCACACGCACGCAGCACGCACGCACACACACACACACACACACACACACACACACACACACACAACAACACACACACACACACACACACACACACACACACACACACACACAACACACACAACACACACACACACCACACAACACACACACAAACACAAACAATACCATTCCAAGCAAGAATTCTGCTTGGGAAGGGTTTAAGTGGGAGGGGGAAACTGAAAACCATCTGTTATGCTGAGAGGTTTGGAACTCTCTTTGTCTTTATCAATTTACCGCATTGTGATGTCACCACGGAAAGGTGGAACTCCCGTCCCATGCAACCTGATGATTAGAAGGTCCTGTGTAGATTATATTTTCAACTAGCAACTATCAGGAAATAACACAGATTTTAACAATCACACTTTTAGAGTGTTCGTCATCACCTGCTGTTGTACAATACAGGAGCGCATCCAACAGCCTATCCGACCGCTCGGAGGCATCGCCACGGTCTTAAAGCACACCGTTTCCTCGTTTGATTCATATCAATTATAAAACTTGGGGGGGGGGGGACTCAATTTCAGAATGTGGCAGGACATGTCCTCCCCATCCCCAGTGAAAGTTGAGCCCCTGGTACATATTTATTATAAAACACAGCGAAAAAAACAGAATGTTGACTGCACTGGGCCTTTAAAGTGAACCTATTGATCAACCCTACTGAACCAAAGTAGTCAACACTAGAAAATAAAGATGAGTCAGACATGAAGACAGCTGTGTGTGGGCATGTCTACTTGTGTGTGTGTGTTCTATTTGTCTGAACAGGATGCTTTTCAGATATCAGCGCCTGTTAATATCATTGGAACGAATCTAATATTTACTGACGTTTATTGGTTGCTGGCGGATTTCATGCCTAATACTTTGAATACACAATTATTGGTGAACTATATTTGCTTATGACCTAAAATTACTTATTTACTTGATGTCATAAATCCATACCGCCAAGATTTGTCTGACAGACTACATTCCAGTGACTATCTTAATTTATCCTGACAGTCTTGTTGTTTGCCTCGACAGTGTAAAGACACAGCGCATCAGTTGCAACCTTGCAGGTGACTCAGTTTCCAATTCCTGTTACTGTATGATTGTCACGGCCGTTGAAAAAAGAGGACCAAGGCGCAGCGTGATCAGCGTACATATTMTTTYATTTGAAAAATGACGCAGACAAAACAATAAACACTACAAAACAAACCGCGAAGCTAAAGGCTATGTGCCATAAACAAAGTCAACTTCCCACAAAGACAGGTGGAAAAAAGGGCTACCTAAGTATGGTTCTCAATCAGAGACAACGATAGACAGCTGTCCCTGATTGAGAACCCTACCCGGCCAAAACATAGAAATACAAATCATAGAACATAGAATACCCACCCCAACTCACGCCCTGACCAAACCAAAATAGAGACATAAAAAGGATCTCTAAGGTCAGGGCGTGACAATGATAGTATTTTACTCATTTAGTMATTTAGTCTAGAAATCCACATCTAGATGCCTGTTTAACTACAGTACTAGGCATAAAGGTTAGAATTGGGCAATTTCGGCCTCGTGGCAAGGTTGAGGTATAGTATGTTCCAGCTTTTGCTTTCAGTCTTTTTGTCCCAGAACTGGGGCCCAGAGTTTTTCCTCTAGTCTATTTCAAAGCAGGAGTTTCTCTCTCTGAGGTATGTGGTACACCAGTAGAATGTAAACTTAGTATGCTTTGTATTGTTTATCTTTCCTACTACGTGTCTTTCATACCATAGTTCAGGACAGATACCAGGTATGTAGAGGCACAATGCAGACAACCGGTTAAGGAGGATCATTCGTTGTTATCTTTTGTTGAATGTAATGCAACTTATCGTTTAGATAAAGCATTCTGATTGGTCAAAGGTTGACCAAGCCATGCCAATGCTGACATTATACCATAACTAGATGGAATCCCACCCTACCTTAACTTTAAAATCCTGTGGTTGAACAAAGATTTTACCTTTCACAAAAAAAGACACTTGAGAAAATTCTGATATCAAAGTAGCATTGGTTGCTGTTCATTGGTTGCTGGTGGACTTCATGCCTAATACTTTGAAGACAATTATTGATGGAAATATATTAGCTTATGACCTGAAGTGAATTAATTACTTGACACTGTTGTTGTTTGCCTCGACAGAGTAAAGGCACAGCACATCAGTTGCAGCCTTGCAGGGGAGTCMGTTTCCAATTCCTCTTACTGTATGCTAGTGTTTTCTACGTTAGACATTTTGCCTGGATTTAACATCTAGAAGTCTATTTAACTAGTAGGCATAAAGGTTAGAATTGGGTCATTTCGGTTGTCACTGTGGAGMATGGAGGAGGAGGTGTGATGGTGTGGGGGTGCTTTACTGGTGACACTGTCAGTGATTTACATGTATTTAGAATTTAAGGCACACTTAACCAGCATGGCTACCACAGAATTCTGCAGCGATACGCCATCTTCTCATCTGGTTTGTGTTAGTGGGACTATCATTGTTTTTCAACAGAACAATGACCCAACACACACCTCCAGGCTGTTAAGGGCTATTTGACCAAGAAGGAGAGTGATGGAGTGCTGTATCAGATGACCTGGCCTCCACAATCACCTGCCTCAACCCAATTGAGATGGTTTGGGATGAGTTGGACTGCAGAGTGAAGGAAAAGCAGCCAACAAGTGCTCAGCATATGTGGGAACTCCTTCAAGACTGTTGGAAAAGCATTCAAGGTGAAGATGGTTGAGAGAATGCCAAGAGTGTGCAAAGCTGTCATCAAGGCAAACCATAGCTACTTTGAAGAATTTAAAATCTAAAATATTTTTCATTTGTTTAACACTTTTTGGGTGACTACATGATTCCATACGTGTTATTTCATAGTTCTGATGTCTTCACTATTATTTACAATGTAGAAAATAGTAAACATTGATCGGTACTGTACGTTATTATTTTTACTGCTCTTGAGATATAATTACTGTTTGGATAACCTTATTTACTATTATGTATATATTTTTAGAAAATTATTTAGCACTTTTTTTAAAAACTCTTTATGCGATGCACACCGCAGAGAACACCAGAAGAAGATTCATCACTGAATAATCACAGTGATTTATTGTAATGTTTGTTTATGTGTCAATTAATCCCATAAGGGATTGGTTGCCAACTGGCGTTTTGACACAAAAAAAATGTTATTAATTAATATTAATTAATTCATTCATTCATTCATTGACACCCCTTCAAATTAAATGGATTCAGCTCAGCCAGCAACACCCGTTGCTGACAGGTGTATAAAATCGAGCACACAGCCATGCAATTGCCATAGACAAACATTGGCAGTAGAACGGCCTTACCGAAGAGCTCAGTGACTTTCAACGTGGCACCGTCATAGGATTCCACCCTTCCCACAAGTCAATCATCAAATTTCTGCCTGCTAGAGCTGCCCCCGGTCAACTGTAAGTGCCGTTATTTTTGAAGTGGAAACGTCTAGGAGAAAAATGGCTCAGCCGCGAAGTTGCAGACCACACAAGCTCACAGAACGGGGGAAGCAAGTCTTTGCAGCAATGTTCAAACATCTAGTGGAAAGCCTTCCCAGAACAGTGGAGACTGTTATAGCAGCAAAGGGGGGACAAACTCCAGCATTACATGCTGAAACATGAGGTGATGGCGTCGGATGAATGGCACAACAATGGGTCTCAGGATCTCATCATGGTATCTCTGTGCATTCAAATTGCCATCGATAAAATGCAATTTTGTTTGTTGTCCGTAGCTATGCTGCCCATACCACAACCCACCTCCACCATGAAGCACTCTGTTCACAACGTTGACATCAGAAAACCGCTCGCCCACACAACGCCATACTGTACATGTGGTCTTGCGGTTGTGAGGCCAGTTAGACGTACTGCCAAATTCTCTAAAGCGACGTTGTGGAGGCGGCCTATTGTAGAGAAATGAACATTACATTATCTGGCAACAGCTCTGTGGGACATTCCTGCAGTCAGCATGCAATTGCAAGCTCCCTCAAAACTGTTTAATTTATTTAACCAGGCAAGTCAGTTAAGCACAAATTCTTATTTACAATGACAGTCTTGGAACAGTGTGGTTAACTTCTTGGAAACTATAGGGGGTGCTGTTCCGCATTAGCATATTTGGGTCTCCAAATTAAACTGCCTCGTGGCTAAATTCTTGATCGTACAATATGCATATTATTGTTATTATTGGATAGAAAACACTTTCTAGTTTCTATAGCCGTTGGAATTTTGTCTCTGAGTGGTACAGAACATATCTACAGCACTTTCATGACAGGGGTCAGATTTCAGAAATTTTACCCCTGATCTGGAGTCTGTTTTTAAGGCGACAGTGAATGCTATGAAGAAACCGACACTGCCTACGTCTTCCTCTGGGTGTCTGTACGTCATCACGTTTTGAATGGAGTCTATTGCACAATCACAGCACTATAAAACAAGAAAACGTAGAAGTACCGCCTCTTCCTGCATGCGTCGTGCGCAAGATGGACATCAGACCTGCCTCCTTCCAAATCGTTGTTTAGAGAGTGATATTTCTCCGGTCATGTTTTTAGTCGTTATAGTTGTTAAAAACATCATAATGTAGTTAATTTGAACCGTTTTATAGCAATTTATATCCGTTTAGTGCGATTTTGAGGAATTTCTTTTTGTGCACTCTGAAACTTTGGACACGTTTCGGGTCCCGTCGATCGTTAGTGGATATTCGAAGGACAGAGGACATCTATCGACCAAAAGAAGATTACAACATAGAAAGGATACATTGCCCAAGAATCTGATGGAAGAACAGCTCAAAGTAAGCAATATTTAATATGATAAATCGTTGTTCTGTCGAAATATTTTAAACGCATATTTCGCCATTTTGTTTGTTATCGTCACTTGGCGAACCCTGTATTGAAAAGTAAGGATAATTTAAAAAATGTAAGTCAGCGGTTGCATTAAGAACTAATTTGTCTTTCGATTCCTGTCAACCCTGTATTTTTTAGTCAAGTATATGATTAGCTTCGATTAAACTAGATCACTCTGAAAGCTGACGTCCCTCATTTTGATGCTTGAGTTGCTACTATTTTCATTGTATAACCACGGTTTTGTATGGCTAAATATGCACATTTTCGAACAAACTGTTATATGTATGTTGTAAAATGATGTTACAGGAGTGTCATCGGAAGAATTCTGAGAAGGTTAGTGAAAAAATTAATATATTTTGGCGGTGATTACGTTATAGCGCTCTTTGGCTGGAATCGATGCTCTGGTAACGTTTTCACATGTGGTATGCTAACTTATCGTTTATTGTGTTTTCGCTGTAAAACGCTTAGAAAATCTGAAATATTGTCTGGAATCACAAGATCTGGGTCTTTCCATTGCTATGCTTTGTCTATTTCTTATGAAAGTTTTTATAAGAGTAAATTGGTCATACACGTTGCTCTCTATAGTAATTCTAGTCGTCTTGTGATGGTCGGTGCAATTGTAAACTGTGATTTCTACCTGAAATATGCACTTTTTTCTAACAAAACTTATCCTATACCATAAATATGTTATCAGACTGTCATCTGAAGAGGTTTTTTCTTGGTTAGTGGCTATCAATATCTTAGTTTAGCGAATTGGTGATAGCACCTGAAGTAGTAAGAAACTGATGGAGTTAGAAAAGTGGGTGTATTTGCTAACGTGTTAGCTAATAGATTTACATATTTTGTCTTCCCTGTAAAACATTTTAAAAATCTTAAATGGTGGCTTTTTCACAAGATCTGTATCTTTCATCTGGTGTCTTGGACTTGTGATTTAATGATATTTAGATGCTACTATCTACTTGTGAAGCTATGCTAGCTATGCTAATCAGTGTGTGGGGGGGTGGGGGGTGATCCCGGACCGGGGTAGAGGCTCGTTAGAGGTTAACTGCCTTGTTCAGTGGCAGAACGACAGATTTTTACCTTGTCAGCTCAGGGATTCAATCTAGCAACCTTTCGGTTACTGGCCCAACACTCTAACGACTAGGCTACCTGCCGCCCTGCCGCACATCTGTGGCATGTGTTGGTGTGACAAAACTGCACAATTTTGGAGTGGCCTTTCATTGTCCCCAGCACAATGTGCAATTGTGTAATGATCATGCTGTTTAATCAGCTTCTTGATATGCCACACCTGTCTGATGGATGGATTATCTTGGCAAAGGAGAAATGCTCACTAACAGGGAGTAAACAAATTTGTGCCAAAAAATTGTTGGCGTATGGAACATTTAGAGGATCTTTTATTTCAGCTCATAAAACATGGGACCAACACTTTACATGGTGTGTTTATCTTTTCGTATTGGTTTACTAAAGAAATAAATTACCATTTAGTCTATTCTGTTGTATTTTTTGTTTAGTTATTGGTGTTTCAGCATTAGTACAGGCTATTACAAACAGTTGTCATTAAAAACCTCAATTACTTTGCTGTTATAATAAAAAACACAATGTTAAATCAATACAACAATACAACAAGTACTAAAAAAAGGCTATGCTAAAATGTGACATTCTATTTGATTCCATTATCCAAAGGCAGCGTCCATGGATACTCGACTTCAGCAACCGCTGCAACCACCAGGGACCCACCGTACTTGTGGCCTAAACACAAGGCTGGGTTTGTTTACAGAGGTTACATCAGTAAGGACTATGCCCAGACTGGACAGGTGATCAATGATGATAAGGCCTTTCTCTACAGCCTCACTGACCAGAGGGAAAAGCCACTCGTCTGTCAAATCAATCAATCAAATGTATTTATAAAGCCCTTTTTACATCAGCCGAGTGTCAGTGCTGTACAGAAACCCAGCCTAAAACCCCAAACAGCAAGCAATGCAATGTAGAAGCACGGTGGCTAGGAAAAACTAGGAGAAAACCTAGAGAGGAACCAGGCTATGAGGGGGTGGCTAGTCCTCTTCTGGCCTGTGCCGGGTGGAGATTATAAACAGTACATGGCCAAGATGCTCAAACGTTCATAGATGACCAGCAGGTCAAAAATACTAATCACAGTGGTTGTAGAGGGTGCAACAGGTCAGCACCTCAGGAGTAAATTTCAGTTGGCTTTTCAAAGCCGAGCATTCAGAGTTAGAGACAGCAGATGCGGTAGAGAGAGAGAGTTGAAAACAGCAGGTTTGGGACAAGGTAGCACGTCTGTGAACAGGGTTCCATAGCCGCAGGCAGAACAGTTGAAACTGGAGCAGCAGCAGCACGACCAGGTGGACTGGTGTAACGGCTTTCGTTGGTGGAAGGAGAGGAGGACCAAAATGCGCGTGGTACGTATCCATATAAATGTTTAATCGAAATGAATACAAAAAAAGAACAAGAGAATCAAATGAAAACCGACACAGTCCCGAATGGTGCAAACACTGAAACAGAAACAATCACCCACAAAACACAATAGAAAACAGGCTACCTAAATATGGCTCCCAATCAGAGACAACGACTGACACCTGCCTCTGATTGAGAACCATACTAGGCCAAACACATAGAAATATAACATACAGAACAAAACATAGAAAAACAACATAGAATGCCCACCCCAACTCACGCCCTGACCAAACTAAATAAAGACATAAAAAGGAACAAAGTCAGAACGTGACAGTACCCCCCCCCCCCCCCCAAAGGTGCGGAATCCGGCCGCAAAACCTGAAACTATAGGGGAGGGTCTGGGTGGGCATTTACCGCGGTGGCGGCTCTGGAGCGGACGTGGACACCATCCACCATAGTCTCGGCCCACTTATGTGGCACCTTAGGAGTGGCGACCCTCGCCACCAACCCCGGATTGGAACCCTAGTAGAGGCAGCACTGGACTGAGGGCGCCTCTGGACTGAGGGGGTGCCTCTGGACTGAGGGCGCCTCTGGACTGAGGGGCACCTCTGGACTGGAGGGCAGCTCCGGACTGGCGGGCGGTTCTGGCAGCTCCGGACTGACGGGCGGCTCTTGGCAGCTCCGGACTGGCGGGCGGCTCTGGCAGCTCCGGACTGGAGGGCAAACCTGGAGGGAGAAGACGGAGAGACAGCCTGGTGCGTGGCGCTGCCACAGGACCCACCAGGCTGGGGAGACCTACAGTAGACCTGGTGCGTGGAGGAGACACCGGAAGGACCGGGCTGTGGAGGAGCACTGGAGCTCTGGGCGCAGCCTTGGCACCACTCCTCCAGGCTGGATGACCACTTTAGCCCGGATCCTGTGCAGGCACAGGTTGAACTGGGCTGTGGGTGAGCACTGGAGATCTGGTGCATACCACTCTCACCTCTCCTTAGGCTCAATGCCCACATTCGCCCGGGACGAGCGGAGCGTAGGCATAGGACGCACTGCACCCTCCCAGCGCCCCGGAGGCACAGCACGGCAGAGCCGGCGCAGGATACCCTGGGCCGAAACGGCGTACCGGAGACCATAACACGCTGGGCTGGCACAATACGCCCTGGCTGGATGCCCACTCTCGCATGGGCACTTGCGGGGGCTGGCCTATAGCGTTCCGGGCTATGAACGCGTACTGGCGACACCGTGCGCTTCACCGCATAACACGGTGCCTGACCAGTAACGCGCTTGCTTACGATAAGCACGGGGAGTTTGGCTCAGGGTCTATCGCCTGACTCGACCAAATCTCCCCGTGTGGCCCCTCCCAAATGTTTTGGGGGCTGCCTCTCGTACCTGTTGCTCTGCCGTGTCTTTTCGCCAACTCCATTCTCCTGTATCCCTCCTCGCACTGTTCCAGAGAATCCCAGGCGGGCTCCGGCACTCTCCCTGGGTCGACCGACCACCTCTCTATCTCCTCTCAAGTTGTCTCATAGTCCAGTTTGCACTGCTCCATTTACCGCTGCTTGGTCCGTGGTGTTGGTGGGTGATTGTTTCCTGTGTTAGTGTTTGCACCATAACGGAACTGTTTCGGTTTGTTTGTTGTACTTTTGTTATTTTGTTTAGTGTTCTGTTGAGTTATTTAAATATCTCATTATGGATACTTGCCACGCTGCACATTGGTCCGATCCTTGCTCTCCCTCCTCAGACGAAGAGGAAATCCATTACAACTGGGGACAGCAAGGAGTCATCATGCCAGGTAGTCCTGAGGCATAGTCCCAGGACTATGCCTTCTCTCTAGCCCCCCGACACATAAACCTTTGCAGTTTAGATACTGGAGCTGAGACAGGAGGGGTCGGAGACACTGTGGCCCGTCCGCCAATACCCCGACGGCCAGTATGGTTTCACAGATAGAAAGCATGGTTAATGTTGGGTTCTTTGGTTTCTGAATGGCAATAAAGCCCAGGTCAGTTGTATACACAGGAAATCATTACAAATCAATGCTGCAAGACGACATGGCAACGACCTGGTGTTGACAGAGTGTGAGGTCCACAGAGTGGAGGGTGAGTGACAGTCACTTAGGAACAAATCTCACATGGTACCATATTCCTTTATAGTGGGACTACTTTGTCTACTTTTTTAATGTAACGAAC
>NW_019943182.1:134362-143655 GCF_002910315.2 Salvelinus sp. IW2-2015 | reverse complement strand
GCAGTAGGAATGCTGGCCATGGTTGCCTGAAACCAACCAGAAAAAGGGATGGAGATGCAAGCGGCGTCCTCTGCAGGTGGTTCAGCAGGGGCCTTGGGTGAACACTGGGTCGGGGTGAAGTTGTGGCTATGTTCGGTCCCACATAGTTTGTAAAGGTGATAAGATACTGGGGGCCTTGATTTTATTAGAATCAAGTTTTTGCTGACATCATAAGAGCTACTGTAATATTTGTATCACCACTGCACATGAGCGGGAAAAAAGCGACTAGATATGTAGCCTCGAGCTGACCCGTCGGAGAGGTTCATACGACACGCAACATTACACGCGCCAGAGGATGTTGTGATGGAGAGGCGGTTGTCGCTGACTAGATACCACCTTACTGTTACAACTCTTTCCAAATAATCCTCATAGTCACTAGCCCTGGCTGTTGAGACCAACTCTTTAATCAGCAATCCAATTTCCTCTCAAGGTGTGTGTGTGTTATGCGGCCTAACATCTCATTTGCCTCATTTTGGTCATACACAGGGAGCAGGCCTGAGACTCCTACATCACAGGCTAATTCACCAGAACCACTTAAAGAAACCCATCCTCTATCTCTCTCATCTCTCCTCACACCCACAACACACCACACAACACACATTACCACACACCACCACACACACATCACACACACACACACACACACAATCACACACACCACACTACACACACACATCACACCACTCACACACACAAGCACAGCGCACACATCAATCACACAACACCCCACACACACACCACACGAACACAACACACACACACACATCACGAGTACATACTCACAGCTCTGTGCACCAAAAACACCGCCATCTTGTTGTCACTGAGCTATACACTGCGCGCTGCTCTTACAGACTAGTGAACGTTTTTGCGAAGAAGGAGTTAGCCGTTTCATTAAACCTCCATTTTCCTTCTATATTTCAGAATGTTACTGTTTGAATAGTTTGTGATAATGCAGGCCATGTATGTTTGATTCATTTTAGAATTAGTCAAATGTTTCATTCTGGTTTGAGATAACAATGACAATGTCCTGTCATATTCCGCCCATTTATACGTTTTTTCAGAGTCTTTCATGGCAGAGCTGCGTCCAGAAATGACCAGTCTATCTCCTTATATAGTGCACCTATAACTTCTAAGGAGTTAAATAGTTCCATTCTAGATTTGACCAGAATTCAACCACGGCGTACATCTAAGACTGAGCTGTAAACAAACTAGACTATGAACCTAAACTTATGTCTTACACCCAAAAGAGACTTTATTATACCATGTTATACTGATAAGTATTCTACAAAAGTGCTGATACTCGTGACAAGAATGTAGATCCGAACGAGTGAGGAGCATTCATACGTAGAGCAACAAGACCCGGCGTCTAGTGTCCAAGAATGCACACTTAAGAGATCTATACAACTAGTCTCGATGACTAATGAACTATGATGCCTAAGAGTTATTTCAAATGTATTTGTTCGCTATCAGTCCAGCTACAGAAGCTCAAATTAGTGTTCTATATACATAATAATTCGAATGAGTCTCTAAACTGCATTTTGCAATAATACAAAAGTTGGGTGTTACTTAGGCCTCACCTAACTGCCCAATTCCCGTCACTTATGTCCCTTTTTATACCAGAAGCAATACCCCATAGCTATATGTGGGAGGGTCTATTCTCATCATTCTGTCCCCATGTTCAAGAATAACTATCCCTGTGCAATCTCGAAGTGTCATAAAAGAGTAAGACGCTGAATTTATCTTAATGGATGGCACCGCTTTATCTTGCAGAAATGTATGCTCCTAGCAGAGTAGCTCTGTTGCACAGTTGTGATACTATTATGAGTGCCAATTGCATAGCAGAGCCGAGTGAGTCGTATTTTATTGTGTAGCGAGTTGAGTGAGTTTGTGTGATTTTCATCTCTACGATAGGACCCATAGGAACAATCCCGTGTCCCCAATATATCTTCTGAAAATCTAGATGCTTGTGCTAAACTTAATCTCCACATCTCAGAACACACTTGTGCCATTGTGTAAAGATGATTAAACTATGCCCTTTGTGTTGCCACTAGAATGCGTGTAGTGTTATGACTACACTAGGTCTCAACTCGATCCGAGGACATTCCCGGTAGACAGTCTGTCTCTGATCGTGTGCACCCGAAAAGCAGTAATAGTCCCTTCTAAATGCTAACTGATCAAGTTGCCATCTGACGAGTATCCGGTGGTCAATTTACAGTGAACAACCGACATCACACACAGCTAATATAATTGCGCACCTGCGCAAGAATCCAGAAGTTCTTACATCTCTCATACCTGTCCAGAGCTCCGATTTGGTAGACTAGAGATACCCTCTACTTCGTGTATGACAGGGACAATATATCCGGAGAGCGCCATGATTCTGTAGAAATACAGAAGAGTAGCATTATCCATCTGTCTCTCTGAAAGGAATCCTCTGCTCCTGACGATCGTGGCATTGGTACTTTGCTCAGTGCGTTCTCCGAACTTTAGAGAGCGTATGGATACGTGCGTCGCGCAGTTTAATATACACTGAGAAGACGACTCGATGCGGCACACCACACCACATACGTCATCTACGGACTCCATGCCACCTTCACAACCACACAACCGACTATAAACACCCACCTACTCTACCCCATCAACTCCAATCGCACACCACACCACCACCACACACACCACACACCACACACCAACACACAACCAGCGCACACACATCCACCGTACTACGAGCCAACAAACACCTATAGCACCAGGAATAATCGCAATGTGGGGCCACCTCAAGGAGATTCTGCTTGAGTCCAAAGGTGTTAAAAGTTTCAGGTCAGGAAGTGAGCAGGAGATATACTCTTGATCTACCCTATTCTGTTAATTTTTGCTGAGAGGTTTGGAGTTAGTGACTCGTGTATTGCGCGACAAATCTATTTACAATATCATGTACCAAAATTAACGCGCTATTTCTGAGGCTTGTCCTACGGGTAATGAATAATATAAAATTGTGCGATACTGACTTCCAAATAACGTGTAATCCCACTACACACTAAGCCTAAAGTGGCTAGAGCAGAAAATAGCAACTTTTAAACCATGCTTCCTCCTAGGACAGATATAAAAAGTGATAATTTTCCAACGAAGCAAATTCGATTACATCAAGGACAATGAGCAATCGAGATATTTATTAAGACAACAAAATGCGAACACTTTTAGAGAAGAGCTAGAGAATCGTTTGGGAGAAGACAACTACAAACTTGTTGATAGGATGATACCCAAAACTGTGGAAGTGAGACGCGCGCTCTCTCAGAAGAGACAGGTCCCATAGTTCCGCGAGGTCCAGCATATCCTCGAAGGAGGAGATAATGAAAACCGGCGAGGAGACAAGATCCTAAAGAGCAACAGACTAGCTATGCCTAGCGAGAGATGTTATGGGTTATCCAAAGCAGATTATAGTTCCAATACTATAAAACTGATATGGCCAGTTTCGGAAGGCAGTGTGGCGGCGGAGGCGAGAGGTCTTGACTCGGGGTCATCAATTTCAGAATGTGGCAGGAATTCATCCTCCCCATCCCCAGTGAAAAGTTGAGCCCCTGGTCTCATATTATATTAAAACACAGAGAAAACACAACAGAATGTTGACTGCACTGGGCCTTTAAAGTGAACCTATTGATCAACCCTACTGAACCAAAGTAGTCAACACTAGAAAATAAAGATGAGTCAGACATGAAGACAGCTGTGTGTGGGCATGTCTACTTGTGTGTGTGTGTTCTTTTGTCTGAACAGGATGCTTTTCAGAATCAGCGCCTGTTAATATCATTGGAACGAATCTAATATTTACTGACGTTTATTGGTTGCTGGCGGATTTCATGCCTAATACTTTGAATACACAATTATTGGTGAACTATATTTGCTTATGACCTAAAATTACTTATTTACTTGATGTCATAAATCCATACCGCCAGATTTGTCTGACAGACTACATTCCAGTGACTATCTTAATTTATCCTGACAGTCTTGTTGTTTGCCTCGACAGTGTAAAGACACAGCGCATCAGTTGCAACCTTGCAGGTGACTCAGTTTCCAATTCCTGTTACTGTATGATTGTCACGGCCGTTGAAAAAAGAGGACCAAGGCGCAGCGTGATCAGCGTACAATTATTTTCATTTGAAAAATGACGCAGACAAAACAATAAACACTACAAAACAAACCGCGAAGCTAAAGGCTATAGTGCCATAAACAAAGTCAACTTCCCACAAAGACAGGTGGAAAAAAGGCTACCTAAGTATGGTTCTCAATCAGAGACAACGATAGACAGCTGTCCCTGATTGAGAACCCTACCCGGCAAAACATAGAAATACAAATCATAGAACATAGAATACCCACCCCAACTCACGCCCTGACCAAACCAAAATAGAGACATAAAAAAGGATCTCTAAGGTCAGGGCGTGACAATGATAGTATTTTACTCATTTAGTCATTTAGTCTAGAAATCCACATCTAGATGCCTGTTTAACTACAGTACTAGCGATAAAGGTTAGAATTGGGCAATTTCGGCCTCGTGGCAAGGTTGAGGTATAGTATGTTCCAGCTTTTGCTTTCAGTCTTTTTGTCCCAGAACTGGGGCCCAGAGTTTTTCCTCTAGTCTATTCAAAGCAGGATTTCTCTCTCTGAGGTATGTGGTACACCAGTAGAATGTAAACTTAGTATGCTTTGTATTGTTTATCTTTCCTACTACGTGTCTTTCATACCATAGTTCAGGACAGATACCAGGTATGTAGAGGCAACAATGCAGACCAACCGGTTAAGGAGATCATTCGTTGTTACTTTTGTTGAATGTAATGCAACTTATCGTTTAGATAAGAGCATTCTGATTGGTCAAAGGTTGACCAAGCCATGCCAATGCTGACATATTACCATAACTAGATGGAATCCCACCTACCTTAACTTTAAAATCCTGTGGTTGAACAAAGATTTTACCTTTCACAAAAAAGACACTTGAGAAATTCTTGAATCAAAGTAGCATTGGTTGCTGTTCATTGGTTGCTGGTGGACTTCATGCCAATACTTTGAAGACAATTATTGGATGGAAATATATTAGCTTATGACCTGAAGTGAATTAATTACTTGACACTGTTGTGTTTGCCTCGACAGAGTAAAGGCACAGCACATCAGTTGCAGGCCGCTTGGCAGGGGAGGTCGTTTCAATTCTCGTTTACTGGTAATGGCTAGTGTTTTCTACGGGTAGAGGCATGTTAGTGCGCGGCTGAAAATTTTAAGATGCTGAGGGAAGTGCGAGTTTAAGCTAGTCAGGCTAAGGGTTTACGAATGTGGCTACCCATTCCGAGAGATTGAGACCAACCGGTTAGAGAGATGCATAGTGAACCCGTAGGAGGAGTTGTGACGCATGGATGACGTGCTGGACTTTCACCTGGCTTGAGCGGAAACGAACGGCCATGAGTTGAGCCTAGCGATGGCAAGAGAAAAGGCCTGCAGGACAGCGCGAGAAGAGCGAATGAAGCTGTTCAAAGAAAAGAGAGTTGCCAAGGATGTGTAGGTGACAAGCAAGCTTCTATAATATTTGTTGGTTTGTATAGAGTTTTTTTTATGTTGGATTGGACAGAGTGCCGGTTGTTGAAAGAGTGAAGTTAAGAGGTGTAAGGATGGGAGGTGGCGTGTATGGTTTGAGCCTGTGCCGGAAGCGATGGTATTGTAGAATTTAAGGCACCACTGTAGACCAGGGGCATGGCTGACGCAGCAGAATTCGTTGCAGCGGTACGCATCTCAGTCTGGTTTGTGCTTCAGTGGGGGGGACGATCAGTTTGTTTTTCAAGGCAGGAACAGGATGGAGCCGCAAGCACAGCAGCCTGTCCGAGGCGGGTGTAGAGCTGATGGTTGACCGAAGGAAGGAGAGGGATGGAGTTGCGGTGTATCAGGTGCCTGGCGCGTCCAGCGAACGAGCCTGCCCGTCAACCCAGCATTGAGATGGTGTTGGATGAGTGTGGACGTGCTCAGAGTGCAGGAAAGAGGCAGCCAACGATGCGTCGGAGCGGAATATGGTGGGGAACTCGCTTGCAAGACTGTGTGGAGAGCATTCAAGGTGGAAGATGGGTTTGAGAGGAATGCGAAGAGTGTGCAAGCGTAGGTGGTCCGATCAGAGGCAAAGCCATGAGCTACTTGAAGAATTTTTGAAAATCGTAAGGAATATGATGTTTCATTTGTTTAGAGCACTTTGTTGTGACTAGCATGGATTCCATAGGCGGTAGGGTTATTTATAGGTTTCTGGATGTCGGTTCACGTATGATGGGAAAGTTAGCAGATGTAGAAGAATAGTGAAGACATTGCGAGACTGGGTACTGTACGGTATGTCGCACGGGCCGTGGCCTGGGCTGTTGCTTTGTGTTCCTTTTATGATTTTATGTGTCGAGTGGTGACATGGAGGTGTGAGGTTTAGTATGTTTGTATTGTCATGTGGTGGTTGTAGGTCTAGGGATTTGTTAGATGTATGGTTTGGGGTTGAGTGGATTTGGTGTCTAGGAGAGTCGAGTGGTGTGAGTGTATGTGGTCCTGAGATAGCCTATGGTGAGTGGTAGGTTATGTAGAAAAAGTCGTGATGGCTGGCGCTGAGTGTGGTTCTCAATCAGAGAAGGTGGTGTATTAGTTAGTCTCGTGATTGGAGAGCCGATATTTAGGGAGCCGATAGGCGTATAGGAAGTTTGTGGGAGTAAGATTGTCTATGTTAACGTTTGGTAGCCTGGTGTGTTGGCAGCGACGTTTGTAGGCGTTCGAGGCGTGTCAGGTGGATTGTGTGTATTGAGTGTGTTCGTGTTCAAGGGTTCAGGCTTCATTGGCTTAAAAGATAGAGAGAAGATGGCTTTGTAGTTTTCCTCATGGCTGCGGTGTTGGTCCGTCTCTCGAACCACAGCGAGTCGGTGAGCAAGCGACGTATATATTTTTTTACTGCTCTTGAGATATAATTACTGTTTGGATAACCTTATTTACTATTATGTATATATTTTTAGAAAATTATTTAGCACTTTTTTWAAAAACTCTTTATGCGATGCACACCGCAGAGAACACCAGAAGAAGATTCATCACTGAATAATCACAGTGATTTATTGTAATGTTTGTTTATGTGTCAATTAATCCCATAAGGGATTGGTTGCCAACTGGCGTTTTGACACAAAATAAAATGTTATTAATTAATTAATTAATTCATTCATTCATTCATTGACACCCCTTCAAATTAAATGGATTCAGCTCAGCCAGCAACACCCGTTGCTGACAGGTGTATAAAATCGAGCACACAGCCATGCAATYGCCATAGACAAACATTGGCAGTAGAACGGCCTTACCGAAGAGCTCAGTGACTTTCAACGTGGCACCGTCATAGGATTCCACCCTTCCCACAAGTCAGTTCATCAAATTTCTGCCCTGCTAGAGCTGCCCCGGTCAACTGTAAGTGCCGTTATTGTGAAGTGGAAACGTCTAGGAGAAAAATGGCTCAGCCGCGAAGTTGCAGACCACACAAGCTCACAGAACRGGGGAAGCAAGTCTTTGCAGCAATGTTCAAACATCTAGTGGAAAGCCTTCCCAGAACAGTGGAGACTGTTATAGCAGCAAAGGGGGGACMAACTCCAGCATTATCATGCTGAAACATGAGGTGATGGCGTCGGATGAATGGCACAACAATGGGYSTCAGGATCTCATCATGGTATCTCTGTGCATTCAAATTGCCATCGATAAAATGCAATTTTGTTTGTTGTCCGTAGCTTATGCCTGCCCATACCACAACCCCACCTCCACCATGAAGCACTCTGTTCACAACGTTGACATCAGAAAACCGCTCGCCCACACAACGCCATACTGTACATGTGGTCTGCGGTTGTGAGGYCAGTTAGACGTACTGCCAAATTCTCTAAAGCGACGTTGTGGAGGCGGCCTATTGTAGAGAAATGAACATTACATTATCTGGCAACAGCTCTGGTGGACATTCCTGCAGTCAGCATGCCAATTGCAAGCTCCCTCAAAACTGTTTTATTTTATTTAACCAGGCAAGTCAGTTAAGCACAAATTCTTATTTACAATGACAGTCTTGGAACAGTGTGGTTAACTGCCTTGTTCAGTGGCAGAACGACAGATTTTTACCTTGTCAGCTCAGGGATTCAATCTAGCAACCTTTCGGTTACTGGCCCAACACTCTAACGACTAGGCTACCTGCCGCCCCTGCCGCACATCTGTGGCATTGTGTTGTGTGACAAAACTGCACATTTTGGAGTGGCCTTTCATTGTCCCCAGCACAATGTGCAATTGTGTAATGATCATGCTGTTTAATCAGCTTCTTGATATGCCACACCTGTCTGATGGATGGATTATCTTGGCAAAGGAGAAATGCTCACTAACAGGGATGTAAACAAATTTGTGCCAAAAAATTGTTGGCGTATGGAACATTTAGAGGATCTTTTATTTCAGCTCATAAAACATGGGACCAACACTTTACATGGTGTGTTTATCTTTTCGTATTGGTTTACTAAAAGGAAATAAATTACCATTTTAGTCTATTCTGTTGTATTTTTTGTTTAGTTTATTGGTGTTTCAGCATTAGTACAGGCTATTACAAACAGTTGTCATTAAAAACCCTCAATTACTTTGCTGTTATAATAAAAAACACAAATGTTAAATCAATACAACAATACAACAAGTACTAAAAAAAGGCTATGCTAAAATGTGACATTCTATTTGATTCCATTCTATCCAAAGGCAGCGTCCATGGATACTCGACTTCAGCAACCGCTGCAACCACCAGGGACCCACCGTACTTGTGGCCTAAAACAAGGCTGGGTTTGTTTACAGAGGTTACATCAGTAAGGACTATGCCCAGACTGGACAGGTGATCAATGATGATAAGGCCTTTCTCTACAGCCTCACTGACCAGAGGGAAAAGCCACTACGTCTGTCAAATCAATCAATCAAATGTATTTATAAAGCCCTTTTTACATCAGCCGATGTCAGTGCTGTACAGAAACCCAGCCTAAAACCCCAAACAGCAAGCAATGCCAATGTAGAAGCACGGTGGCTAGGAAAAACTAGGAAGAAACCTAGAGAGGAACCAGGCTATGAGGGGTGGCTAGTCCTCTTCTGGCTGTGCCGGGTGGAGATTATAACAGTACATGGCCAAGATGCTCAAACGTTCATAGATGACCAGCAGGGTCAAATAATACTAATCACAGTGGTTGTAGAGGGTGCAACAGGTCAGCACCTCAGGAGTAAAT
>NW_019943182.1:123146-134200 GCF_002910315.2 Salvelinus sp. IW2-2015 | reverse complement strand
TCAGTTGGTTTTCAAAGCCGAGCATTCAAGAGTTAGAGGACAGCAGATGCGGTAAGGAGAGAGTCTGAAACAGCAGGTTGGGACAAGAGCGCCACGTCTGCCTGAACAGGGTCTCCATAGCCGCAGCGCAGCAACATCTGGAAACGGAGCAGCAGCAGCACACCAGGTGGACTGGTGTAACGGCTTCGTTGGTGGAAAGAAAGACGAGACGACCAAAATCAGCGTGCGTACAGTAATCATAAAACTGTTAAGGCCGAGAATGAATACAAAAAAAAGAACAAGAGAATCAAAAGAAAACCGATCACGTCCGAATGGTGCAAACACTGAAAACAGAAACCAACCACTACACAAACACAATAGAAAACAGGCCTACCTAAATATGGCTCCCAATCGAGAGACAAGCGACTGATCACCTGCTCAGATTGAGAACCATACAGGCCAACACATACGAAATATTAAACATACAGAACAAAACATAGAAGAAACAAACATAGAAGCCCACCCCAACTCACGCCCTAGAACCAAACAAAAAAAGAACATAAAAAAAGGAACAAGCAGGTCAGACACTACTCGTGACACACGTCACCCCCCCCCCCCCCAAAGGTGCGGAATCCGGACCGCCTAAACCTGAACCTATAGGGAGGGTCTGGGTGGGCATTTCACCCGGCGAGGTGGCGGCTCTGAGCGGGACGAGACACCACTCACACCAGTCTCGGCCACTTAATGTGCCACCTTAGGAGTGGCGACCCCCACCAACCCCGGATGTGGAGATCCCTAGTAGGTGAGCAGCACTGACTTAGGGGCTGACCTCTGGACTGGAGGGGTGCCTTCTTGACTGAGGGGCGCCTCTGGACTGACGGGCACCTCGGATGAGGGGCAGCTCCGGTATGGCGGGCAGGTTTCGTGCCCCTCCCCAAATGTTTTGGGGGGCTGCCTCTCGTACCTGTTGCTCTGCCGTGTTCTTTTCGCCAACTCCATTCTCCTGTATCCCTCCTCGCACTGTTCCAGAGAATCCCAGGCGGGCTCCGGCACTCTCCCTGGGTCGACCGACCACCTCTCTATCTCCTCTCAAGTTGTCTCATAGTCCAGTTTGCACTGCTCCAATTTACCGCTGCTTGGTCCGGTGTTGGTGGGTGATTGTTTCCTGTGTTAGTGTTTGCACCATACGGRACTGTTTCGGTTGTTTGTTTGTACTTTTGTTATTTTGTTTAGTGTTCTGTTGAGTTATTAAATATCTCATTATGGATACTTGCCACGCTGCACATTGGTCCGATCCTTGCTACTCCTCCTCAGACGAAGAGGAAATCCATTACAACTGGGGACAGCAAGGAGTCATCATGCCAGGTAGTCCTGAGGCATAGTCCCAGGACTATGCCTTCTCTCTAGCCCCCCGACACATAAACCTTTGCAGTTTAGATACTGGAGGCTGAGACAGGAGGGGTCGGGAGACACTGTGGCCCCGTCCGCCAATACCCCCGACGGCCAGTATGGTTTCACAGATAGAAAGCATGGTCTTAATGTTGGTGTCTTGTGGTTTCTGAATGGCAATAAAGCCCAGGTCAGTTGTATAMCAGKAAATCATTACAAAGTCAATGCTGCAGAGACGCATGGCAACGACCTGGTGTTGACAGAGTGTGAGGTCCACAGAGTGGAGGGTGAGTGACAGTCACTTAGGACAAATCTCACATGGTACCATATTCCTTTTATAGTGGACTACTTTGTCTACTTTTTTAATGTAACGAACAGGATTAGACTTACAGACCTTTGAAGACACCCTGGAACAATGTATGCCCATTGATACAGTACATATTACCCCCATTTCTGTCCATACAGAGTTAGGAGATCATCTGGCAAAGCCCTGGAGAAACGCACTTTGGACATCTGAGTAAGTATTACTGTCTTTGAACCTAACCACACACATGCCTGCACCACACACATGCCTGCACCACACATACTAAAAATACATTAATTCAATTATTATAAAAAATTGTAGGATTAAAGAACAATTGAAGTAGAACATCCAGAACTATAGGCTTGAGGTAAAGTCAGTGGTCCAGGCCAGTGTTCTGTTGGTGGGTCAGGTCTGTGCTGGCAAGTCCAGCTTCGTCAATACCATCAACTCTATCTTCAGAGGAAACATACCATCGCTGGCAGTGCAGACAGAAGGCTCACCACACAGGTGATGTGTTTGTGTGTGAATGTGTTGTGTGTGTGTGTGTGTGTGTGTGTGTGTGTGTGTGTGTGTGTGTGTGTGTGTGTGTGTGGTGTGTGTGGTGTGTGTGTGTGTTGTGCTGCTGCTGTGCGTGCGTGCGTGCGGCGAATGCGTGCGTGGTGCTGTGCGTCGTGCGTGCGTGCGTGCGTGCGCGTCGCGGCGTGCGTCGTGCATGAATGAATGAAATACTTTTTTTTTTTAATTGTAAAATTCTAGTTGTCACCCTCCCTATGGAGTTAACTGACACATAAACAAACATTACAATAAATCACTGTGATAATTCAGTGATGATTCTTCTTCTGGTGTTTTCTGCAGTGTGCATCGCAAAGCTACATTTCATGTGCTGACTATCTTGTCTTTCCATAGTTCCGTACCTTCTCCATTAAGTCAGRGAAAGGCGGTAAGCCTCTACCACTGATCCTGTGTGACACCATGGACCTGGAGGAGGTTACAGGGGTGGTCTGGACATGGATGACATAGTCAGCCAATACAAGAGCCACGTTCAGGACAGATACYAGGTATGTAGAGGCACAATACAAACAAACGGTTGAGGAGGACCATTCGTTGGGATCTTCTGTTGAATGTCATAAAACTGATTGTTTAGACCAAGCATTCTGAATGGGCAAAGGGCGACAGAGTCGTGCCAATGTTGACAATATACCTTAACTAGATGGAATCCCACACTACTTTAACTTTGATATCCTGTGGTTGAACAAATCTATTATTTTACCTTTCACAATACAAGACACTTGAGAATGTTCTGATGTCAAAGTAGCAAGATGTGAGGYTTTCCTATTTAACAAGTTCAGTTCACCCTAGAACGTTGGTCCAGTTCTGGAAGACCGCTGACTCACAATTCTGTCTCTGTCTGTGTTTGTCATTTACAGTTCAACCCCATGGCTCCCTTGCAGCCGGGTGTACCTGGATATCGCAAGCATGCAACTCCGAATGACCAGATCCACTGTGTGTGTACGTCGTGGACGCCAGCAAAGTTTCTCAGATGTCTGCTAAGCTGAYGGACAAGTTGGCTGCTATCTGCAAGAAGAGCATTCAGATGTCTGAGTGAATAAAGCCCTTAGTGCCTTTATTATAGTTTCATAAGGACCACAAGGTGCTCCTTTTTATAAGATAATCTACCACTTSAAAAGTAGGTATTTTAAGTAGTGCCTTCGGAAAGTATTCAGACCCCTTKAATTTTTTCACATTTTGTTAGGTAAATGTGATATTTCTGTTTTTCATCTTTTATAAATTAGCCAACATTTCTAAAAACCTGTTTCTGCTTTGTCATTATTGTGTATTTTGTGTAGATTGATGGGAAAAAAATATTGAATACATTTTAGATAACATTTACAGCCTTCTTCTAAAATGTATTACATTCGTTTTTTCCCTCATGAATCTACACAAAATACCCCATGATGACAAAGCAGAAACAGGTTTTTAGAAATTTTTGCTAATTTATTCAAAATAAAAAACAGAAAAATCACATTCAGACCCTTTATTCAGTACTTTGTTGAAGCCCCATTGGCAGCGATTATAGCCTTGAGTCTTCTTAGGAATGATGCTACAAGCTTGGCACATCTGTATTTGGGGAGTTTCTCCCATTCTTCTCTGCTGATCCTCTCAGGTTGGATGGGGAGCATTGCTGCACAGCTAATTTCAGGTCTCTTCAGAGATGTTCGATCAGGTTCCAGACCTGGCTCTGGCTGGGCAGTTCAAGGACATTCAGAAACTTGTCCCGAAGCCACTCCTGCGTTGTCTTGGCTGTGTGCTTAGGATCGTTGTCCTGTTGAAAGGTTGAACCTTCGCCCCAGTCTGAGGTCCTGAGCGCTCTGTAGCAGGTTTTCATCAAGGACCTCTGTACTTTGCTCTGTTCATCTTTGCCTCGATCCTAACTAGTATTCCAGTCCCTGCCACTGAAAAACATTCCCACAGTATGATGCTGCCACCACCATGCTTCACCGTAGTGGTAGTGCCAGGTTTCTTCCAGATGTGACGTTTGGCATTCAGGCCGAAGAGTTTCATCAGACCAGAGAATCTTGTTTCTCATGGTTTGAGAGTCTTTAGGTGCCTTTTGGCAAACTCCAAGCGGGCTGTCATGTTCCTTTTACTGAGGAGTGGCTCTSCCTCGACACAATCCTGTCTCRGCGCTCTACGGACAATTCCTTCAACCTCATGGCTTGGTTTTTGCTCTGGCATGCACTGTGGGACCTTATATAGACAGGCGTGTGCCTTTCCAAATCATGTCCAATCAATTGAATTTACCACAGGTGGATTCCAATCAAGTTGTAGAATMATCTTAAGGATGATCAATGGAAACAGGATGCACCTGGAAACAGGACGCACCACATCACTACTCTGGACGGTTCTGAATATGTGGACAATTACAAATACCTAGGAGTCTGGTTAGACTGTAAACTCTCCTTCCAGACTCATATTAAGCATCTCCAATCCAAAATTAAATCTAGGATCGGCTCCTATTTCGCAAAAAGCATCCTCACTCATGCTGCCAAACATACCCTCGTCTAAAACTGACTATCCTACCGATCCTTGACTTCGGCGATGCCATTTACAAAATAGCCTCCAACACTCTACTCACAAATTGGATGCAGTCTATCACAGTGCCATCCTTTCGTCACCAACAGCCCCATATACTACCCACCACTGCGACCTGTATGCTCTCGTTGGCTGGCCCTCGCTTCATATTTGTCGCCAAACCCACTGGCTCCAGGTCATCTATAAGTCTTTGCTAGGTAAAGCCCCGCCTTATCTCAGCTCACTGGTCACCATATGCACCACCCACCCGTAGCACGCCTCCAGCAGGTATATTTCACTGGTCACCCCCAAAGCCAATTCCTACTTGGCAGCCTTTCCTTACAGTTCTCTGCTGCCAATGACTGGAACGAATTGCAAAAATCACTGAAACTGGAGACTCATATCTCCCTCACTAACTTTAAGCATCAGCTATCAGAGCAGCTAACAGATCATTGCACTGTACATAGCCCATCAATTTGTAAGTCGCTCTGGATAAGAGCGTCTGCTAAATGACTTAAAACTGTAAATGTAAATCTGTAAATAGCCCATCCAAATACCTCATCCCTATGTTATGTATTTTATTTATATATATATTTTTTGCTCCTTTGCACCCCAGTATCTCTACTTGCACATTCATCTTCTGCACATCTATCACTCCAGTGTTTATTTGCAAAATTGTAATTATTTCACCACTACGGCCTATTTATTGCCTTACCTCCCTAATCTTACTTAATTTGCACACACTGTATATAGACTTTTCTATTGTGTTATTGACTGTACATTTGTTTATTCCATGTGTAACTCTGTGTTGTTGTTTGTGTCACACTGCTTTGCTTAATCTTGGCCAGGTCACAGTTGTAAACGAGAACTTGTTCTCAACTGGCCTACCTGGTTAAATAAAGGTGAAATATATATCTTTTTTAAATAGGCATAGTTCATAGGGTTGGTTCTGGCATGTGTCTGGCACCGTCTCCTATCTTAATTTATAGAATATATTCTGGGCGTTCTGCCAGACGGTCCTGAGGCTGCGGCTCATGTCGCCCCCTCTCATATCTTTACCAAGCACAGGCAGGAACCAAGGATTACTTATGACACGAAGACAAGATAACATTTTCAACATTATCAACATTATTGTTACTGATGAATGTTTTTACCATACTCCTTTAATATTTCATTAATATTTCATTAAAAGGATTTACTCTTCTGCTTTTACTCAATGATTGTTGTAAAATTGTTTGCTGTTTGTACCAGACTGCATCTCTACATGTCTCTTATGTTGGATGTCTCTCTCTGTCTTTCTGAAAKTTTGGACAACTGTAGAGCAAGTCTGAGTGAGTCAGGTCCTAGATATGTGGCAGATATTTATTCAGCATTTAGTTCTTTTATATGAAAATACTGTATTGAACAAAGTACAATGAGCAGTATACAGTTGAATGTCTTATCTGACCAATAGCAGTACAGACTCTACAGAGAAGTGTGGTAGACAACCATACAATACTACATACACATATTGTATCTAATACAGTACACTGAGAGGACAAAACATTAAGAACACCTCTTTCCATGACAGACTGACCAGGTGAAGCCAGGTGAAAAGCTATGATCCCTTATTGATGTCACCTGTTAAATGCACTTCAATCTGCGTAGATGAAGGGGAGGAAACAGGTTAAAGACAGATTGTTAAACCTTGAGACAATCGAGACATGGATTGTGTATGTGTGCCATTCAGATTGTGAATGGGCAAGACAAAAGACTGAAGTGCCTATGAACAGGGTATGGTAGTAGGTGGCAGGCGCACCGGTTTGTGTCAAGAACTGAAACCCTGCTGGGTTTTTCACACTCAACAGTTTCCCGTGTGTTTTAAGAAAGGTCCACCACCCAAACGACATCAATATTAGCAAGGTGTTCCTAATGTTTGCTATAATCAATGTAAATTGTAACTGGGAAAAGTCAGAATGGAATAGCCTCAGAGAATTAAGATAAAAAAATATATAAAGCCATAACTAAAAGTTGCCATTTAAACACATCCAGGATCAGTGTATTCCCCCTAATCCTAAGCGTACCCATTAGAAGGTAAATCCAAAACTGACTTCAGATCAGTATCASACATACACCCCKAGTCACTCAGACTTCTGGTCCTCAGCCTGATAGATGTCATCAAAGTAGTCGTCAATGTAGCGAAGCATCTGGACCACGGCAGTGAGCAGGAGGATGTCTGTGTGGATGTCCAGCTCAAGCTCACGACTGTAGTTCTTCACTGGCAGGACACAGGACTGGGACACACCCAGACACACACTCACCTTGCTCACTGCCGTGGTCCAGATGCTTCGCTACATTGACAACTACTTTGATGACATCTATCAGGCTGAGGACCAGAAGTCTGAGTGACTAGGGTGTATGTGTGATACTGATCTGAAGTCAGTTTGGATTTTACCTTCTAATGGGTAGCTTAGGATTTAGGGAATACACTGATCCTGGATGTTTAAATGGCAACTTTTAGTTATGGCTTTAATATTTTTTTATCTTAATTCTCTGAGGCTATTCCATTCTGACTTTTGCCCAGTTACAATTTAACATGATTATACAAACATTAGGAACACCTTGCTAATATTGATGTCGTTTGGGTGGTGGACTTTAAAACACACGGGAAACTGTTGAGTGTGAAAAACCCAGCAGGTTTCAGTTCTTGACCAAACCGGTGCGCCTGCACCTACTCCATACCTGTTCATAGGCACTTCAGTCTTTTGTCTTGCCCATTCACAATCTGAATGGCACACAACACAATCCATGTCTCGATTGTCTCAAGGTTTAACAATCTGTCTTTAACCTGTTTCCTCCCCTTCATCTACGCAGATTGAAGTGCATTTAACAGGTGACATCAATAAGGGATCATAGCTTTCACCTGGCTTCACCTGGTCAGTCTGTCATGGAAAGAGGTGTTCTTAATGTTTTGTCCCTCAGTGTACTGTATTAGATACAATATGTGTATGTAGTATTGTATGGTTGTCTACCACCTTCTCTGTAGAGTCTGTACTGCTATTGGTCAGATAAGACATTCAACTGTATACTGCTCATTGTACTTTGTTCAATACAGTATTTTCATATAAAAGAACTAAATGCTGAATAAATATCTGCACATATCTAGGCCTGACTCACTCAGACTTGCTTACAGTTGTCCAAACTTTCAGAAAGACAGAAGAGAGACATCCAACATAAGAACATGTAGAGATGCAGTCGGTACAAACAGCAAACAATTTTACAACAATCATTGAGTAAAAGCAGAAGAGTAATCCTTTTAATAAATATTAATGAAATTTAAAGGAGTATGGTAAAAACATTCATCATAACAATGAATGTTGATAAATGTTGAAAATGTTATCTTGTCTTCGTGTCATAAGTAATCCTTGGTTCCTGCCTGTGCTGGTAAAGATATGAGAGGGGGCGACATGAGCCGCGCCTCAGGACCTCTGGCAGAACCCCAGAATATATTTATAATTAAGATAGCCAGACACATGCCAGAACCAACCCTATGAACTATGCCTATTTAAAAAGATATATATTTCACCTTTATTTAACCAGGTAGGCCAGTTGAGAACAAGTTCTCGTTTACAACTGTGACGGCCAAAGCAGTGTGACACAAACAACAACACAGAGTTACACATGGAATAAACAAATGTACAGTCAATAACACAATAGAAAAGTCTATATACAGTGTGTGCAAATAAGTAAGATTAGGAAGGTAAGGCAATAAATAGGCCGTAGTGGTGAAATAATTACATATTTTGCAAATAAACACTGGAGTGATAGTGTGCAGAAGATGAATGTGCAAGTAGAGATTACTGGGGTGCAAAGGGAGCAAAAAAAATATATATAAATAAAATACATAACATAGGGATGAGGTATTTGGATGGGCATTTACAGATTTACATTTACATTTTAAGTCATTTAGCAGACGCTCTTATCCAGAGCGACTTACAAATTGATGGGCTATGTACAGGTGCAATGATCTGTTAGCTGCCTCGATAGCTGATGCTTAAAGTTAGTGAGGGAGATATGAGTCTCCAGTTTCAGTGATTTTTGCAATTCGTTCCAGTCATTGGCAGCAGAGACTGTAAGGAGGCTGCCAAAGTAGGAATTGGCTTTGGGGGTGACCAGTGAAATATACCTGCTGGAGGGCGCGTGCTACGGGTGGGTGGTGCTATGGTGACCAGTGAGCTGAGATAAGGCGGGGCTTTACCTAGCAAAGACTTATAGATGACCTGGAGCCAGTGGGTTTGGCGACAATATGAAGCGAGGGCCAGCCAACGAGAGCATACAGGTCGCAGTGGTGGGTAGTATATGGGGCTTTGGTGACGAAAGGATGGCACTGTGATAGACTGCATCCAATTTGCTGAGTAGAGTGTTGGAGGCTATTTTGTAAATGGCATCGCCGAAGTCAAGATCGTAGGATAGTCAGTTTTATGAAGGGTATGTTTGGCAGCATGAGTGAAGGAGCTTTTTTGGAAATAGGAAGCCGATCCTAGATTTAATTTTGGATTGGAGATGGCTTAATATGAGTCTGGAAGGAGAGTTTAACAGTCTAACCAGACTCCTAGGTATTTGTAATTGTCCACATATTCAGAACCGTCCAGAGTAGTGATGTGGTGCGTCCTGTTTCCAGGTGCATCCTGTTTCCATTGATCATCCTTAAGATATTCTACAACTTGATTGGAATCCACCTGTGGTAAATTTCAATTGATTGGACATGATTTGGAAAGGCACACGCCTGTCTATATAAGGTCCACAGTGCATGCCAGAGCAAAAACAAGCCATGAGGTTGAAGGAATTGTCCGTAGAGCGCGAGAACAGGATGTGTCGAGGCAGAGCCACCTCCTCAGTAAAAGGAACATGACAGCCCGCTTGGAGTTTGCCAAAAGGCACCTAAAGACTCTCAAACCATGAGAAACAAGATTCTCTGGTCTGATGAAACTCTTCGGCCTGAATGCCAAACGTCACATCTGGAAGAAACCTGGCACTAACCACTACGGTGAAGCATGGTGGTGGCAGCATCAATACTGTGGGAATGTTTTTCAGTGGCAGGGACTGGAATACTAGTTAGGATCGAGGCAAAGATTAACAGAGCAAAGTACAGAGGTCCGTTGATGAAAACCTGCTACAGAGCGTCAGACCTCAAGACTGGGGCGAAGGTTCAACCCTTTCAACAGGACAACGATCCTTAAGCACACAGCCAAGAAACGCAGGAGTGGCTTCGGGACAAGTTTCTGAATGTCCTTGAACTGCCCAGCAGAGCCAGGTCTGGAACCTGATCGAACATCTCTGAAGAGACCTTGAAATTAGCTTGTGCAGCAAGCTCCCATCCAACCTGAGAGGATCAGCAGAGAAGATGGGAGAAACTCCCCAAATACAGATGTGCCAAGCTTGTAGCATCAAGACAAGTCAAGCTAAGCTGAAATAAAGGGTCTGAAAAATGTGATTTTTCTGTTTTTTATTTGAATAATTTAGCAAAAATTTCTAAAAACCTGTTTCTCTGCTTTGTCATCATGGGGTAAAAAAACGAAATGTAATACATTTTAGAAGAAGGCTGTAAATGGTTATCTAAAATGTATAAATATTTTTTCCATCAATCTACCACAAATACACAATAATGACAAGCAGAAACAGGTTTTTAGAAATGTTGGCTAATTTAATAAAAGATGAAAAACAGAATATCACATTTAACCTAACAAATGTGAAAAAATTAAGGGGTCTGAATACTTTCCGAAGGCACTACTTAAAATACCTACTTTTAGTGTAGATTATCTTATAAAAAGAGCACCCTTGTGGTCCTTATGAAACTATAATAAAGGCACTAAGGGTTTATTCACTCAGACATGCTGAATGCTCTTTTGCAGATAGCAGCCAAACTTGTCATCATCCCGCTTTCAGCAGACATTGAGAAACTTCTGGCTGGGTCCACGACGTACACCACACAGTGGATCTCGGTCATCGGAGTTGCATGCTTGCGATATCCAGTGTACACTCCGGCTGCAAGGGAGCCCATGGGGTTTATGAAACTGTATGAAAACACGACAGAGACCAGAATTGTGAGTCAGCGCGTCTTCCAGAACTGGACCAACTCAAGGTGAACTGCTTGTTAACTAGGAAACTCACATCTTGCTACCTTTGGACATCAGAACATTCTTCAAGTGTCCTTGTATTGTGAAAGGTAAAATAGATAGATTTGTAACCACAAGGATATCAAAGTTAAAACGTAGTGTGGGATTCCATCTGTTAAGGTATATTGTCACATGGCATTCTGAATCCTGTCGCC
>NW_019943182.1:103284-123121 GCF_002910315.2 Salvelinus sp. IW2-2015 | reverse complement strand
GGCCATAAGATCATCAAGGTACACAACTCGCACCAAAGCCCAACTGCCTGTTCAGAGTCCAACGCTATCATCCAAGAAGGACGAGGTCCAGTACCAGGTGCATCCAAAGCAGGGACCGAGAGACTGAAAAAACAGCTTTCTATCTCAAGGCCATCAGTGACCTGTTAAACAGCCACCACTAACATTTAGCGGCCGCTGCCGAAATACTGACTCAACTCCAAGCCACTTAAAATGGGAATTGATGAAAATATGTTAAAAATGTACCACACTAGCCACTTTAAGCAATGCCACTTAATACTATGTTTACTCCCTACATTACCCATTCTTCATATGTATATCTGTACTCTTATATCATCTACTGCATCTTTGCCATCTTTATCCGAATACATTACCACTAGCCACTTTAAACGTAAATGCCACTTTATGTTTAACACTACCCTACAGATACTCCATCTCATATGTATAATACGTACTCTCATACATCTACTGCATCTGCCATGCCGTTCTTGTACCACCCACTCCATCCATATATCTTTATGGTACATATTCTTTATCCCTTCACACTTGTGTGTGCTGTGTGTAAGGTAGTAGACGTGTGAAATTGTCTAGTTAGATTACTGTTGTTATTACTGCATTGTCGGAACTAGAAGCCACAAGCATTTCGCTACACTCGCATTCAACATCTGCTAACCATGTGTATTGTAACTAACTAAAACTTTGATTTGATTTGATTTTGATTTTGGATGGGGAGCTCTGCTGCACAGCTATTTCAGGTCTCTTCAGAGATTTTCGATCAGGGTTCAAGACCGGCTCTGCTGGGCACTCAAGGACATTCAGAGACTTGTCCCGAAGCCACTCCTGCCTTGTATTGGCTGTGTGCCTAGGCTGTGTCCTGTTGGAAGGTTGAACCTTCGCTCCAGTCTGAGGTCTGAGCTCTGGAGCAAGTTTTCATAAGGACCCTCTGTACTTTGCTCCGTTCATCTTTGCCTCATCCTACTAGTATTCCAGTCCCTGCCACTGAAAAACATCCCACAGCATGATGCTGCACCACCATGCTTCACCGTAGGATGGTTGCCAGGTTTCTTCAGATGTGACGTTTGGCATTCAGGCCAAGAGTTTCATCAGACCAGAGAATCTTGTAGGTGCCTTTTGGCAAACTCCAAGGGGCTGTCATGTTGTTTTACTGAGGAGTGGCTCTGCCTCAACACTATCCTGTCTCGGGCTCTACGGATAATTCCTTCGACCTCATGGCTTGGTTTTTGCTCTGGCATGCATGTCACTGTGGGCCTTATATAGACAGGGTGTGCCTTTCCAAATATGTCCAATCAATAATAATTACCACAGGTGGATTCCAATCAAGTTGTAGAAACATCTTAAGGATGATCAATGAAACAGGATGCACCTGAGCTCAATAGGAGTCTCATAGCAAAGGGTCTGAATACTTATGTAAATAAGGTATTTCAGTTTTTAAAAAATTTATACACTTGTTAAATTTTCTAAAAACTGTTTTCACTTTGTCATTATGGGGTATTGTTGTAGATTGCTGAAGATTGTTATTATTATTGTTTTATCCATTTTAGAATAATGCTGTAATGTAACAAAATGTTGGAAAAAGTCAAGGGGTGTTGAATAGTTCCGAAGGCGCTGTATATCCTATTCAGACCCTCCTATGTCAGTTGAAACATTACATGAAATGCATTGCTCTCATATACACTTCTTCCGACAGTCATTATTTCCCACTACATGTTGATCCCATGCATCCCCAGCTCGTACTGCTGACCAAAGTGGACGAGGCCTCCGGCTGTTTACTGCTGACCAAAGTGGACGAGGCCTCCGGCTGTTTACTGCTGACCAAAGTGGACGAGGCCTCCGGCTGTTACTGGTGACCAAAGTGGACGAGGCCTCCGGCTGTTACTGGTGACCAAAGTGGACGAGGCCTTCTTCGGCTGTTACTGGTGACCAAAAGTGAGACGAAGGCCTCCGGCTGTTACTGTGACCAAGTGGACGAGGCCTCCGGCTGTACTGGTGACCAAAGTGGACGAGGCCTGCCGCCTGGTGGCAGGAGCGCCCAGAATGTTTACCTCAGCCACTACATAAAGAAGGAGGTGAGATGTTTATCGTATTGCAGTGTAACTTGCATGGCCGTTAATTAGATTCAACGCGAAAGCGCTACTTGGCCTAAGGTTAAAGGATATGTTCCCACAAATTTACATCGGTTTCCTTACGCCTTAAGCAGTCTATGAGACAAGGGTATGACCTCAATCCATGCTTCGGTTAGTTTCCTTGGCACGGTTTCCAAATGGAATTCTGGTGGCACAGGAACCCCTTTCGCATTTGTGGCACAAATCCCATTCAAGTCATGGGAGCCTATATTAGCATTTTTTCCGCGGCATTGCATGCTCAATATGTCCTATACGTCGACTTTGTTGAAACTTCACAATCAATTTTGAGATAGCTTTTGTATAATTTGACATGTTGAGGCGAAACATGCTAATGTATAACGTCCAATGATTTGAATGTGATTTGTGCGACAAATGCTAAAATTGTTAGCATTTAGAATCCGGTGCCAGGGAAATAACAACAATGCATCGATTGCTGTCATACCTTGTCCATAGACTGCTAACAGGGTAAGGAAAACCAATGTAGAAGTTTGTAATTTGTGGGTGAACTATCCTTTAAGTAATTGCTAAATGTGTTGTGTGTGTTTTTCAGACCTTGGGTATTCCTGTGTCTTGTATTCTGCCAGTGAACTAACTACAGCCAGAGTGTGAGCAGGATCAAACACTGATATCCTGCCGCCCAGTCTGAACCAGATGTTGAAACTAACGCTGACAGCTTTCTTCAAAAACCAGCTAGAGGAGCAGGAAGAGCTGCATGCATATTAACCTCGGCCCCGCCCCAAAACCTGAGCCAACAGAGACAAGTACTGTTACATGCCACACAATAATGCGATATTGTGATAGCCAGATTAATATTATAGTTTCGATTAAAATGTTTACTTGCTTGTGTTAGAATAACATATTTCCCTAATTAATCCTGTTTCGCATGGGACAGCATCTGAAATCAGGCTACCTGAGGGACACTGAATAAATGCAGAAGACAATCGGCAATCAAAAATAAATCGTTCTACCACAGCAACCATGTTATTTTTGGGGTAGAGTATTTGATTCGGAGTTCGGACATATACAGTTCGTATATAGAAAGATGCATACATTGAGTTGTTCCAGAACATACGTCCGTCGCGCTAGAGGGAGGCTCGCTCGGCTAGTGCTAGAACATGGACTGATGAAATACACCACTGGAACCCCAATTAAGGTGTTTACATGTTCCTAATAATTAGAAAGCGACTGCTCAGAAAACCAGGTGTTTTAATCCGCGTATGCTTACTTCAATTTCGACTTTTACACCGATTTAACATAAACAGAGTAAGGTGTTTGAATGACTATTGCATAACCTGCCTACTGCCATAATCCGTTTAATATACAACTATTATGTGTGGATGTAAACATACTCAAAGAACATTTTTGAGTTACCTATATTTTCTGGGTAAGATGTAGTAAGTAACCAATGTATATGTTTTCATGCACTTATATGTTGTTGGTCTGTGTCTATCTTCTCTGCAAACCCTTACTTTAACCTACCATGTTAATAAGGTCCAGATGGATTGAGGTATCTCACCAGTACTGCGCCAGGTTGTAGTCCACCAGAGGTGGGGCTTCCCCATCTATAGTCCCGTGTTCCCCAGCTTCTAATAATACTACTGTTGTGGAAATTCAACACAGGGACACTCAAAGTCAATATTAAATGAATCATTGTTTATTAGCAAGCTGGGGAGGTTAAAGTCAAACTTAGATGCATAAAGTACTGGTCTGAAGTGAGCTCCCCAGGGCAGTCCTGTTAGTTCTCTTATATACTGGTTACAGACACATTACATAGGCATGGTTCATAGGGTTGGTTCTGGCATGTGTCTGGCTATCTTAACTTATAAAACATATTCTGGGTGTTCTGCCAGATGGTCCTAAGGAAGGGCTCATGTCGCCCACTCTCATATCTTTACCAGGCACAGGCAGGAACCAAGGATTATTTATGACACTAAGACAAGATTAACATTTTCAAGCTTCTCGCACAATATAACATTTTCCATTGTTGTGTTACTGATTCATGTTTTTACCATACTCCTTTAATATTTTATGAAAAGGATTCACTTTTCTGCTTTTACTCAATGATTGTTGTAAATTTTTTGCTGTTTGTACCGGACTGCATCTCCACATGTATCTTATGTTGGATGTCTCTCTCTGTCTTTCTGAAAGTTTGGACAACTGTTAAAGCAAGTCTGAGTGAGTCAGGCCCTAGATATGCAACAGATATTTATTCAGCAATTAGTTTTGTTAAATTTAAAAATACTGTATTGAACAAAGTGCAATGAGCAGTATATAGTTGTATGTCTTATCTGACCAATAGCAGTACAGACTCTGCAGACAACACTACATACACATATTGTATCTAATACAATATACACTGAGTGGACAAAACATTAAGAACACCTTATTTTCCATGACAGAATGACCAGGTGAATCCAGGTGAAAGCTATGATCCCTAATGATGTCGCTTATTAAATCCACGTCAATCTGTGTAGATGAAGGTGAGGGACACAGGTTAAGATGGGTATTGTTAAGCCTTGAGAACAATTGAGACAAGGATTGTGTGTGTGTGCCATTCACAGGGTGAATGGGAAAGGACAAAAGATTGAAGTGCCTTTGAACGGGGTAGGTGCGCAGGCACACCGGTTTGTGACAAGAACTGAACTGTGATGGTGTTTGGTTTTCAAAGTTCAACAGTTTCCCGTGTGTGTCCACCACCTAAAGAACATCAATATTAGGAAGATGTTCCTAATGTTTGATATACTCTGTTTAAATTGTAACTGGGCAAAGTCCGAATGGAATAGCCTCGGAAAATTAAGATAAAAAAGGTTTAATAAAGCCATTTAAACACATCTGAGATCATGACTTTTCCCAGAATCCTATCCTAACTATTAGAAGGTAAAATCCCAGACTGACTTCAGATCAGTATCACCACCTAATACCCTAGTTGGTCCCTAGATCTTTCTGGTACCTAGCCGATATGTGCATCAAAGTGTTGTTCAGAGTAGCGGGAAGCTATCTGGACCACGACAGTGAGCAGGAGGATGTCTGTGTGATGTCCAGCTCAATCACACGACTGGTAGTTCTTCACTGGCAGACACAGGACTGGGACACAACCCAGACACCAACTCACCTCGCGGGTCTGACAACAAACACACACACACACACACACGGCATGCATCGACGCACACACACCACAACACACAGACACACACACACATGGTTGTAGTTAAATAAACATGGTGTACTATGTGAAAATAGGGTTTCCGACTCAGCCATGCACTCACCATCCTCTCTATGTAGTGGCTGAGGTAGATGTTGGGCAGGTCATCTCTCACTAGAGGACAGGCCTCATCCACCTTGGTAAGCAGGACCAGCTGGGGAACACCTAGTGACACAAAACACACTGATGAACACACACATACACCAGACATGTGAAACCCACCGCACGCACTCACTTCCTTCCTTACCCAGCTTGTTGATCCCCTTGCGATGGGGGGAGCTTGTCCACCATCTTAAGGCAGAGTGCAGCAGAGATGACCTTGCAGGCGTGTCCAGATCGTAGACCACACAGTGGTCGTGCTCCTCAAGCTGGGCGGACTTACAGAACCCGACACCATCGTCGGACAGAACATGGACGAGGTTGAACTGGGGGAGAGAAACAGGACATCAGCCCACAGATAAGATATACTACTACTACTACTACTGCACTTATCACACCAATGCTTTCCCTACCATGAAGGCTGGTGCTACTTTAACTCGGAGGACAGGCTCATTGTAATGGCTGAGAATGATTGGTATCAAACACATGAAATCCTCTTGTTGATACATTTCTATTTCATTCTATCTTCCCTCCAACAGCCTCCCTGCTACATTTGCCAGTTTTCACACCTGGTACCTTGTCTTGACGTGGCCCTTCAGGATGAGTGATAGGATGTCGTGTATATATCCAGCCCTGCGCTGGGTCTCTTTCCTCCAGGCCCATGGTCAGCACAGGACCAGAGGAGAGCCTTCCCACCTGCTCTGCCTTGATGCTTGTAGGTACGGAACTACAGAGAGAGAGAGATTTGGATGTTAAGTCCAATACAATAGGGATGTTCAAGTCTTGTATAATTTTCAGACAGTAGTTTTGAAAGTAGTGCTCATGAGCCAAAATGGGGAGACGGCGGGGGACTGCGGGGGTGGGTCTTGGATGGTTGGTGCCTGGCGGGTTGGGAATTGGGCCATTGTGCTGCATGGAGGGTCGATGGTCGGGTCCCCGATTCGTGGTGAGACTCTGTAGAATTGCCATTGGCCCTGGTTGCTCCTGTGGGTCGCTCTGGATGGGAGTGTCTGCTAGATAACTAAATGTAAATGGGTCTGACTGCTCACTGCAGGTAGAGTGGTAGTTTTAAAATTCAATTTTAAAAAAACATGTGCTTACTTATACTCATAAAAGTTCTACCTTGTAGTACATCATTAAAAAAAACAACGAAGTGTCAGAAACGTAAAACAACGCGGTTTACAAACAACTATGGGAGATTTGGTGTAACGGCTTTCTTCCTGGCGGTGAAGGATGAAGTGACCCCGAAAATCAGCGCGGCTAGATGTTCAACAGAACAATAACGTGAACACTATAACGAATACAAAAATAAACAACCCATTGTGAAAAAAAAGACAGTCCTATCTTGGTGCGACACACAAATGGAAGCACCGAAGGGACAACCATCCGCCAGAACAATCGCCCACTACAACATAGGCCACCGTTATTTGCATGAATTGACTATGCATACTCTAATCATGAAGGAGCGATCCCTGAACGTGTCTAATTTCTACAGTCTGCCTCTCGACTTGAGACTATCCATATTAAGTCGTCGAAACCTAACACCGTATCTGAGAATGAGCAGCCGATCAATACTGAGGGATCCTTAAAAGAACACACATGGAACATAGATATGGCCCATCTACCGCGATCTATCTCACACGCGCTGACCATATATGCTAAACAAATAATACTCAAAAGCGACATGGGATAAACATGGCTCTGTCGAATCAGGAACGTGATCCAGAACCCCACCTCCCTCCATAGGGTTGGATACTCTCGTGGCGCACCTCCCGAAATACTGCACAGGGGAGCCTGAATTCTGTTGTGGTTAACTGTCCTGTGCGAGTGGCCAATATGGTCCTATCTGTCCGCATAGGCATACCTGTCTGAATGTTACTGTCTGTTGGCTTAGTGTCCTGATGTGGTCTAACTTCTGGTTACCTGTCTGATGGTTAACTGTCTGAGGTTACCTGTCTGATGTGGCTCTAACCTGATTATGGCGATGGCTACGTGGCCTGGCCGGCGTTCAGGACGAGGACATCCACTCCGGAGCCGACTCTCGTCTATTGTCCTCCCTCACTGTTCTTAGTCGTTCCTTTGAGTTGGCGACTCCTTCTTCGTCCCTGACCGAACCTGCTCTGTCTCATGCGAGATCTCTTCACAAATGGGTCCCCCTACATGAGGTATGAGTGAGACAGTGGCTCAGGCACAGATCTAGGACTAGCTAATCAGCAAACAAGAGGAGGGTATCAGCTTCGGTACAGAGAGTGAGCCTCTATGAGTACATGAGGCAAGTTATATTCCCGTGACTGGATAGCTGTGCATGTCTCTCGGACAGAGTAGCAGCTCTGGATCTGAGGTTGTAAGGGAAGAGCTGCCGGGGCTAGAGGCAGCTTCTGATCGACTGACTGTGATGGACCCTGCTTCTATGACTTGATGGAGTTGGCTCATGCTCGTCTATAGATCGTGAAGTGGCGTACTCTTCATGCTCAATGATCTGGGCACTACGAGTGGCAGCTGCGAATGAAGACCTGTGGAAAGAGGGGCAGCTCATGACTGGAAGGGCTCACGGCTTCATCGTACTGATGCGCGGCAGCTCATAAGCTGTGGCGGGCAGCTCATGTACTGGATGGGCAGCCGGTGAACCCTGCGTCTATGATGCTGATGGCAACCTAATTGTTAGTCGTGATCCGAGCCATCCATTAGACTCGGGGATGGAATTCAGCTCATGCCAACATGGTGTTCGTGATGACGAATGGGGCACTGGGAGGCTACAGATTGAACTGGAGAGTTCGTCTTGTCTTCCCTATTATTCATGCCGTCTCAACCGATGTTTTTGAATCATAATGGAGTGAAGTACCACGAGAATACTTCCAGTCTATTGAAAGAGCTAGAACCTACTCGATTCAATGAGCGGCCTCTAACCAGTCTATGCCGACTCCCTCTCAGTCAGCTAGCGTACGCTACCCGGACACTAGTACGATGAGCTGTCCACGACCAGATCGATATGAGTCTCCTCTCATCATCGAATGAGGCATGCACTCATTTCCGAGTACAGTGAGCGGGCCTTCAAGCAAGAAATGACGCTGCCTCTTTCTCAGTCATGTGAGAGACTCTAGCCCTTCCAGTGGACATATTAGGAGCAGACCCTCCTTAGTACATGAGTCTAAGCACGCGACCGATGGTTGCGTAGTGAGAAGAAGAGCTGAGACACCGCGTGCAGCCAAGGCAAAGCGCGCCTTCAGAGTCGGCTAGAAGCATTTTTGGCCTAAGAGCAATACTGGATCCGGAGGCATGCCAACTTGTCGATGACACGGACATAGCGCGCCTTCGTGTCGACATGAAAGCTTACATACTCTAGTCCTGGAGTCTTCTGTCAAACTGGAGAAACTACCTCAATCTTCCTGAGCTGTCTCCATCTATATCGTAGGGGGGGACCTTTGGTGGAAGGTTCCTAGACCAGAAGGCGGGGACGGAGCGAGGTCGCCACGTCATAAGAACGCTCAAAGGAGGGGGACAAGACAATGCGTGGAGTGGTGCTTGTCGCCTGGCGGAGCCAGACCACCGCGGACAGATGCCCACCCAGACCCTCCCTTGAGTTTTAGGGGTGCCGGTTGGGCCTCCGAGGCAGCCTTGAGGGGGGGGGTTGCTGTCCACGTTAATCCTGACCTGTTGTTCCCTTCTGTTTTTTTGTATTTGATTTAGTAAGGGTCAGGGTGTGGCAGTTGTGCGGCATTAATCTTAGTGTGTGTTGTTGTCTCTAGGTTTTGTCTGTTTCTGGTGTCAGCCTATATGGGGTTCTCAATCAGAAGGCAGCGTGTCAATCTGCTGTCCCTGGATGGAGAATCATAATATAGGTGGCTTGTTTTGTGTTGGGGGATATGTGGGTGGTGTCGTTAAATTGCTACTTCTTGTGTTCTGTCCGACCCGAGATATGGTACTGTCTTGGTTTTCACATTTGTTATTTGCTAGTCTTTGTATAGTGTTCACGTTGATGTGTCTCTGTTGAACACTAAGCCGCGCCTGCATTTTGGTCCTCTCTTCACCCCAGGAAGAAAGCTCGTTACACAATCTCATAGTTGTTTGTAAACCGCTGTTTACGTTTTTATTGTATTTTTTTCAATGATGTCATCAGGTAGAACTTTTATGATTATATAATGTGTTTTTAAAATTGAATTTTAAAACATACCATCTACCTGCAGTGAAGCCGCTCAACATTTACATTTAGTTATCTAGCAGACACTTCCCATCCAGAGCGACCCACAGTGAGCAACCAGGGCCAAGGCACATCTACAGATCTCTCCGAATCGGGGACCCGAACCATCGACCTCTCAGCCAATGGCCCAATCTCCCAAACCGCAGGCCACCAACCATCCAAGACCCCCGCAGTCCCCCCCGTCTCCCATTTTGGCTCATGACAGCACTACTTTCAAAACTACTGTCTGGAATTAGTACAAAGACTTGAACATCCCTTTGATATTGACTTAACATTCCAATATCTCTCTCTCTCTGTAGTTCCGTACCTACAGCATCAAGGCAGAGCAGGGTGGGAAGGCTCTCCCTCTGTCCTGTGTGACACCATGGGCCTGGAGGAAGGACCCAGCGCAGGGCTGGATATAACGACATCAACAGTATCCTGAAGGGCCAGTACAAGACGGTACCAGGTGTGTAAAACTGCAAATGGTAGCAGTGGAGTGGTGTTGAGGAAGATAAATGAATAAATGTTTATTCAACAAGAGGATTTCATGTGTTTGATACCAATCATTCCAGCCATTACAATGAGCCTGTCCTCCGAGTTAAAGTAGCACCAGCCTCATGGTAGGGAAAGCATGTGGTTGATAGTGCAGTAGTAGTAGTAGTAGTAGTATATTATCTTGTGGGCTGATGTCCTGTTTCTCTCCCCCAGTTCAAACCCGTCCATGTCTGTCCAGACGGATGGTGTCGGGTTCTGTAAGTCGCCCAGGCTGAAGGACACGATCCACTGTGTGGTCTACGTACTGGACGCCTGCAAGGTCACTCTGCTCTCTGCCAAGATGGTGGACAAGCTCGCCGCCATCCGCAAGGGATCAACAAGCGGTGGGTAAGAAAGGAAAGTGAGTGCGCGTGGTTTACATGTCTGTGTATGTGTGTGTGTTCATTGTGTGTTAGTGTCACTAGGTTTCCCCAGCTGGTCCTGCTTACCAAGTGGATGAGGCCTGTCCTCTAGTGAGAGATTGACGCTGCACCAACATCTACCTCAGCCATACATAGAGAGGATGGTGGTGAGTGCATGGCTGAGTCTGGAACCCTATTTTCACATAGTCACAACCATTGTTTATTTAACTATAACCATGGTGTGTGTCTGTGTGCTGTGTGTTGTGTGTGTGTGCGTGCGTACATGCATGCACGTGTGTGTGTGTGTGTGTTGTGTTTGGTTGTCAGACCAACGCAGGAGGATGTCTGTGTGGATGTCCAGCTCAAGCTCACGACTGTAGTTCTTCACTGGCAGGACACAGGACTGGGACACACCCAGACACACACTCACCTTGCGGGTCTGAAACAAACACACACACACACAAAGTACATGCATGTACGCACATACACCACACACAAGCTTGTAGTTAAATAAACATGGTGTACTATGTGAGAATAGGGTTCCAGACTCAGCCATGCACTCACCATCCTCTCTATGTAGTGGCTGAGGTAGATGTTGGTCAGGTCTTCTYTCACTAGAGGACAGGCCTCATCCACCTTAGTAAGCAGGACCAGCTGGGGAATACCTAGTGACACAACACCAGGGTTGGGTAGGTTACTTTCTAAATGTAATCCGTTACAGTTACTAGTTACTAGTCCAAAATTGTAATCAGTAATGTAACTTTTGGATTACCCAAACTCGGTAATGTAGTCTGATTACATTTCATTACTTTTATATTACTTTCCCCTTAAGAGGCATTAGAAGAAGACAAAAATGTATGTTACCAATTGAACGACATCTATTGCAGGATAAATCCATTTTAAAGTTTACATAGCTGGCCATATATGGATGTTACATTTTACTTTCTGGGTTGGTTGTGTAGGCTTCTTCTAATCCATCGCTTTCTACTACATATAATAATACGATTAAATTATATCTTTACATTAGTATATATATAATTCRTAAGTCCAAAAATGGATGTAGCAACTACAGATTCCCCTTTAAGTCTATCAAATATGTACGAGTTTGAACATGTGTCCATTTTTTATTAGCATGAATTAGATTGAGCAATGAAAGCCCCACCTTTATTCAATAGGCTGGGATCCGCACTGTGCAGCTGTTGCAAGAGAGCATTTTTCACTGGCTGTCCACTGGTTTCAAAAACAATGATTGATAGGCAGCTTAACCTTCTTGAATTCAACAATTTTTGGGTTCAAATATACATTTAGATTTGTGAACAGCCATCCACAACAACCACAATCCGTAAGGCGCAAATAGCTAAATGAGAGAGCAGCAGTGTGATTCACATCAATGCGCTATGTAGATATCAATAATAAGTGATATCCGTATCGTAGACTACACCACTGCTGTCATCCTTACCTCCAAGCGTTTATTCAAGTTGGATAGTTTTTTGATACCAACAGCAGTCGTACCATTGGAAGACACAGCTTGGACTGTAGCCTACAAAAGCCTATTCCTGCTCTTTTCCCACGATCCATCAAACACATTTGGTGTGTCATCATAGTGGTCTCTGACTTGTGGTCAGACTCGCTCAGKTGGAACAAACTTAAACTTGCGCCTTTTTTCAATGCTGATTTGAATGTCATTGAGAAAWCAGAGAAGAGTCAAATATATTTTTTCTCAAACATCCTTCATGAATTTAAAAGTAATCATCGATGTTATCATCTAGTTTTTCAAAAGTATCTGTAATCTGATTACAATATTTTTGCTGGTAACGTAACGGACTACAGTTAGCATTTTTTGTAATCCCTTACATGTAATGGAATACATGTAATCTGTTACTCCCCAACCCTGCACAACACATGTTAACACACACACAGAGACACACACAGATACGTATACAAACACGCGCACTCATTTCCTTTCTTACCCAGCTTGTTGATCCCCTTGCGGATGGCGGCGAGCTTGTCCACCATCTTGGCAGAGAGCAGAGTGACCTTGCAGGCGTCCAGTACGTAGACCACACAGTGGATCGTGTCCTTCAGGCTGGGCGACTTACAGAACCCGACACCATCCGTCTGGACAGACATGGACGGGTTGAACTGGGGGAGAGAAACAGGACATCAGCCCCCAAGATATATATACTACTACTACTACTGCACTATCAAGGACATGCTTTCCCTACCGTGAGGCTGGTGCTACTTTAAATCAGAGGACAGGCTCATTGTAATGGCTGGAATGATTGGTATCAAACACATGAAATCCTCTTGTTGATAGAAGGAATAGAAATTATTCTTTCCCCCACTGCTATCATTTGCTAGTTTTACTCGCCTGGTACCGGTCCTGTACATGGCCGCTTCAGGATACTGTTGATGTCGTCTATATCCAGCCCTGCGCTGGGTCCTTCCTCCAGGCCCATGGTGTCACACAGGACCAGAGGAGAGCCTTCCCACCCTGCTCTGCCTTGATGCTGTAGGTACGGAACTACAGAGAGAGGGAGAGTTAGAATGTTAAGTCCTGTACAATAGTGATGCTCCAGAGGTTTTGTCTAATTTCAGCCAGTAGTTTTGAAAGTAGTGCTCACAAAGCCAAAACGGGTCGCTGAACATTTGGCGCAATTTGTGACTACTCATCCATTTCGTATGATATGTTATGGGTTGGTGGGTGGTGGTTTTGGGTTGGAGGGGGACGGTGGTTGGGGGGTGGTTTTGGGTTGGAGGGGGACGGTGGTTGGGGGTGGTTGGGTTGGAGGGGGACGGTGGTTGGGTGGTGGTTTTGGGTTGGAGGGGGACGGTGGTTGGGTTGTGGTTTTGGGTTGGAGGGGACGGTGGTTGGGGGTGGTTTTGGGTTGGAGGGGGACGGTGGTTGGGTTGGTTTTGGGTTGGAGGGGGACGGTGGTTGGGGTTGGTTTTGGTTGGAGGGGACGGTGGTTGGGGGTTGGTTGGGTTGGAGGGGCGGTGGTTGGGTGGTGGTTTTGGGTTGGAGGGGGACGGTGGTTGGATGGTGGTTTTGGGTTGGAGGGGGGCGTGGTTGGGTGATGGTTTTGGGTTGGAGGGGGACGGTGGTTGGGGGGTGGTTTTGGGTTGGAGGGGACGGTGGTTGGGGGTGGTTTTGGGTTGGAGGGGGACGGTGGTTGGGGGGTGGTTTTGGGTTGGAGGGGGACGGTGGTTGGGGGTGGTTTTGGATTGGATTGGGACGGTGGTTGGGTGGTGGTTGGGTTGGAGGGGACGGTGGTTGGGGGTGGTTTTTGGTTTGATTGGGACGGTGGTTGGATGGTGGTTTTGGGTTGGAGGGGGACGGTGGTTGGGGGGTGGTTTTGGGTTGGAGGGGGACGGTGGTTGGGTGGTGGTTTGGGTTGGAGGGGGATGGTGGTTGGGGGGTTCGGGAGGGGACTGTGTGGGGGGGTCTTGGATGTTTGAGGGGTAGCTCTCAGGAGACTTATGGGGGGGGAGATCTTGGATGGTTGGTGGCCTGGGAGTTGGGAACTTGGGCCGATTGGACTTGGTGGGAGATCTGTCGATGTGCCCTTGGACGGGGCGCTTGACCCTGGTTGCTCCTGTGGGCCGCTCTGGATGGGCGTGTCTGCTAGATGGCTGAACGTAATGTAAATGTCGAGCAGCTTCACTGCAGATAGAGTGTATGTTTTAAAATTCTATAAAAAAATATTTAAAAATAAATTAAATAAAGTTCTACCCAATGACATCATCAAAAGTAAAAAATAAATGAACAGTGGATTATCAAACACAAAACTCAAACACAAACCTCATCACAGAGAAGTATTTTTTTTAGAACATTTATTTKATCTTTTTAACCACAGATCATAGAAACACGCTGTTTTCCCATTAGTAGACACTGATATGGTGCTGGAGATAATGAATATGATGTGAAAAGTGGCGGTATTGCCCTATAAGATCCCGGACTGCATCTTTAAGCCACACACAATCATGCGCGCACAAACAGAGTACTGTACCTGTGTGGTGAGGCTGGTGCCAGCACTGCCGGTGTTAGCCTGACCGGTAACATGTCCTTTGAAGACAGAGTTGATGGAGTTGAAGAAGCTGGACTTKCCAGCCCCGACCGGACCCACCAGTAGAACTCTGGCCTGGACCACAGACTTTACCTCAGGCTTATAGTTCTTGATATAGTCCATCAGGCAGTCCTTGGTGCTGTTAATGATAGAGATGGATGGAGAGATGGAGAAAGGAAGAGAGATGGGTGACAGACTTGATTAATTTAAGTCTGTTCACTGGAACAGCAGAAGTGGTACTAGATGCATCAGTAGTTGCATAGTATTATGATTTTTGTACCGCTTTTGAGATTTAACATACCCATATCCTTCCAAGTCAATTTTCCTCCAAGGAGTCTCCCGAAGGCCTCCATATTCTGCCAGAAATTGAGACAAACAACAAAACAATCAGATTTAATCAATACACTAATTGCTTCACCTGGCCTTCTGACTGGTTAGAATATTTTGCCATATTGGTTACATGTATCCAATCGTTTCAGTAGTGCCTAGGGAGTAGGGGCTATAAAGGACCACTCACCTTCCACTCTGTACACCTCACACTCTGTCAGCTGCAGGTCATTGCCATGCATCTCTTCCCCTTCAAAGGTGTAGCTGTTCCCTGCAACAATTTGAACTGTAGCGGTGTTATTATTAAGGAACCACAAGGCACCAACATTAAGACCATAGGCTCCATCTGTGAAACCGTACTGGCCATYGGTACTGGACACACGCAGTGGCTTTTCTCTCTGGTCAGTGATGCTGTAGAGAAAGGCCTTATCATCGTTGATSRCCTGKYYAGTCTGGGCGTAGTCCTTACTGATGTAACCTCCGAAAACAAACCCAGCCTTGTTGTAGGCCACAAGTACGGTGGGTCCCTGGCCATCACAGCGGCAGTGGAAGGCTATATTCATGTAGCCATGGACGCTGGCTTTGAGCAGAACAAAATATAATAGAAAAGTACTTTATTACCTTTTACTGAACCAATCGCTTTGTTCTGCCTGCATTGCAGGTATCTGGCCTGAGAATAAAATTCATCCCATAAAATGTCATAAAAAATAAAGATTCCATTAAAATGAAATCTATTGTTCCGACAAACCTTTGTAGAGCAGGTGGAGTCTGACATGGCCGAACAGAGACAGCAGCTTCTTCTCCTGTTCTACTGACAGACTGGACTTCACAACACTCATGACGTCACCAAGGAACTGAGGTAGAGAGACCAGCAATAAATGGTAACAGAAACAGATGATCATACTGATGAACCTCACCTCACTGTATAGACACACACCGAGGAAAGAGCGAAAGGCATATAAAGAGAAGACAACAACCCGTCATATTGTCATAGATGCTGTCACACAGATATCTGTTAGAATTGCTTATTTGAAGCGCTTTCTTTAGACTGTCATGATGGTGATGTAGTTCTTACCGTTTGTAACTGATGATCGTGGAAATATAACTCCTTTTAATCCTTCAATCACAACATAATGGACCACAAAATCCAGGTCGCGCAGCGCCACCATAAAACAGGCGTATAGTAGGTGTGGCTCATCTTTTCTAAAAATCGAAATTGACTTTGACTCGCTCAACCTGCTTTTACTCAAATACAGGAAAGGACGGGTAGTGTGAGATTGATAGAGCTCTGCTGGCACGCCAGGTGGGTGCGGTTATTTTAGCAGCTTACTACAACGTACAGCCCGGGGGAGCGACTGCACCTTACACGGCCTGTAGTCTTCCCTCCACAAGTCATGTCAGGAAATCCGGGGCTTCTACAGTAGGGTAGAAGATGGCTTAGAAACAAAACATAATGGTATTTCATTGACAATGAGTTGAAATTATATCTGAGGCCAGAGAAGCTTCTATGGTCACTTTCAAATGACCTGTGTGTGTGTGTGTGTGTGTGTGTGTGTGTGTGTGTGTGTGTGTGTTTGTGTGTGTGTGTGTGTGGAGAGTGTCAGAGTGTGTGTGTGTGTGGTGTGTGTGTGTGAAAGTGTGTGTGTGTGTGTGTGTTGTGTGTGTGTGTGTGTGTGTGTGTGTGTGTGTGTGTGTGTGTGTGGTGTGTGTGTGTGTGGTGTGTGGTGTGTGTGTGTGTGTAAGTAGATAGGGCAGGTCAGAACAACACAGGCGTTATTATCATATTTTATTACTGTTGTCTACTTTTAAATACATCTTTTTTTAACAGCAATTTCCTCACAAAAATATGAAAGTAAAGTCTTAACAGTAAAGTATTTAACTGTAAATTGAACAGTAAAGTCTTAACAGTAAAGTATTTAACTGTAATATGAACAGGTGTGCAAGAAAACATGAGTTAGGCACATCAGAGCGACCAGATAACAAAAATAGTATTACATTTCCTTCATATCAATAACTGATCATTCACAATTAATCAAGGCAAAAAGATCCGGTAACGCTTTTACTTTACAGTCCTGTCCCAGCTGGAATGAACACATTGTGGTAACAATGGGGACTTTCAACCTGGTACTAAATAGTCCTCGCTTGAAACAAAACAGATGTTTTTTACCGTGTTATTTCTAAGCAAATACCAAGTTAAAGGAGATGTAACACAAAAGCGTTATCAGGATATCATACTGTATATGCATACACAGGAGATAAAAACACAATGATGAGTCCAGGTAAAACTGACCGCCGAGATCAGTGTCTGGGACAGAAATTGTTTTAGGGTTCTAGCGTTCTACTCTGGGTAAGATTCTAGCGATCAGATTCCATTCCCAAATCCTGAAATAATCTTTAGGGGGAGAACTTCAACTGACCTAGATCAGCCATAGTGAATGATAGTGGAATGGGAGCCACCACAGACATTCCATTCTAGAGCTTTTGTGTCCTCTTAAAACTGGTTCACTCAAATACTCTTACTATTCAAGTCTATGGCTAGAATGTTGTTCCTGACCATGTGACCTGACCAGGTAATACCTGACCATACAACACAATGACACCACAACAAGGCAAACATCAATCAACCAATCTCACATCAATCAAAAATAATCTGTCCATGGAATGAATGATGAAGAAATAGGCAAGCTTGTCCTCGATAATCATTGTAAAAGACATTAGGAAAACTGTGTGTGTGTGTGTGGTGGTGTGTGTGTGTGTGTTTGTGTGGTGCTGTGCGTGTGTGCGTGTGTGTGTGTGTGTGGAGAGAGAGAGAGAGAGAGACAGTGTTTTAATGGTTCAGGTTTGTTTTCTCTACAGTGCTGTGCCTGTGTATAAGAAGCTATGCTACGAGTACGGCCACGCCACTGCTTTGTAGATGTGGGTTGGCTCCCCATTTTGTCACTAGGGGATTGTGTGTGTGTGTGTGGTGTGTTTGTGTGTGTGTGTGTGTGTGTGTGTGTGTGTGTGTGTGTGTGTGTGTGTGTGTGTGTGTGTGTGTGTGTGTGTGTGTGTGTGTGTAACCTGTCTCAAGCTGAATGAGGAACAACAGACTAAATTCTGACAGAAGGGAAACATTTACGCAAAAATGTACATCCACAGAAAAAGATTCTGCAACCAGGTGACATTCAATTAAAGCGCATTTTTGTTTTTTTTTGGTGGAAAAGTTTATGCACTTTGATTGAATTCTGGCTAGTTTTATCTTACAAACATGTACAGTGATAATATATACGACTGACCTGCTTCCATTTAGAAAGAATCAAACCAACAAAAAGCTAATCTCAAAACGTACCATTCTGGCACTTAAAGAATTTTATACACTTTTATTTTATATTTCTTAGTTTTTAAATTTTTTACGCATCAAGTTTGGTTTGGGAGTAGAGAAATGGTCTGTGGAGGTTGGGAGACGGGACACACTTTGTAATTGCTTCTTGTTCCTCAATAGAACCAATGATGAGCAATAAGCAAAGCCAATGATGTGATGCTTGCTCTCATTGGCAGAACTAGTGATGTAGTCTTCTAACCACTGATATAGGATCAGATTATTTGTACCCCCTTATGGTTCAAGTTAAGATTGGGGATGAAATATCTGATCTAGACTCTGTGGTAAGGTAAACTTTTGACTCAAGTGTAAAGTTAAGGAGGAATGGAAACCTACAGTATCTGCTAAATGTATGGCATAAATGGAAAATATTAAAACTAATTAATAAAAAACATATATATACTTCTGGTGTTAAAATCTTGAACACAGTTGGCCTCTCAGTACTTGGCAGTACTCAGAATAAAGTTTCATTTAGGCTGCGTTTACACGCAGCAAATTCTGATCTTTTGCCCATTATTGGAAAAAGAGCTGATGATTGGTCAAAAGACCAATTAGTGGACAAAGATCTGAATTAGGCTGCCTCTGTAAACGCAGCCTTTTAGACACAGATCTAGCATCAGATGACCCTCCCTAAATCCTAACCTTTAACATTAGAGGGAAAACACAAGACTGATCTTAGATCAGTGTCTATGAGCAACTTACTTCACAAGTCGACACAGCTGGAGTTTTGGCCTATAGAAAACCCACTGACCAAGAATTCAAAACCAAAGCAGWAACACTGTTGATCGATAACCGTCGCTAGAGTGGGGGAGTATGTAGCCTATACTTTAGCTCAGAGGGCTAACAGTCTTGTGGCATTGCAGATGATCCGGGTTTAAACCCAGTGGGTACATATGCAGCATGTACCAACCTGCTCAGTGTTTCAATGCCATGTTCACAAAAACACAATGTCTTGTGGAAACACTAACATTACCGTTGACCCAAGGATTCAGGAAGGGGCCATCCCTATTGTGATACTTAGCAAGTCAGTGGCAAGTCAGCCACCATATGGCTAACAAACACACCGTGTATAGCCACGGTGGTTTAGTGATGGGTAACCATGCCTGAGACCTGAAGACTTGTATTAGCTTCCACGGCTAATGGCTAGGCTTTAGCTGACAGGGCTAACACATCTTGCATCACATGGACGACCCAGGTTTTACACCAGATTGGTCACACATACACCCCCCACCTCACTCCTTACCCTCATGTACCTTACACCCCTCACTCCACAGCACCCAGATACATGCTATCAGTCAATCGATTAATCAATGAATCAATAAAATACATGCTATACATCAGCCTATAACTTCATGTAGACAACTGTGGATTCCTATTAAGATAATTGTCCTAATCCCTTTTTGAAGTAAATCTGTCATCTCCACTTGAGTGTCACTATCTCTGTGGGCGAGTCAGTAACCAGTATCAGTTAGGGCTACATGTTAGTGCAGGCTTACCCTCAGCACCACAGAGACACAACTCAGGGCTAATATCACTAATGTGGTAA
>NW_019943182.1:95755-100613 GCF_002910315.2 Salvelinus sp. IW2-2015 | reverse complement strand
CTGTAAACACAGACCCGCCCCTAGCTGTGGCTATTGGAGTATGGGCGCTTTTTCCAAGTGGCTATTTCGTTTCTGTGTGTGTGTGGTGTGTGTGTTGTATGTGTGGTGTGTTGTATGTATAAGCCTAACAGAGCTGGGCTTTTTTGCAGAGTCAGCCGTGGTGGGTGGTGGTGTACGTGAGGAGGGTGTTGGTGTGTGGTGTGTGTGTGTGTGGTGTGTGTGTGGTGTGTGGTGTTGTGTGTGTGTGTGTGGTGTGTGTGTCGTGTGTGGTGTGGTGTGTGTGTGTGTGTGTGGTCTGATGGGCAGAGACGAGTGCCGTGCAGCTATAGGGAAATGATGCAGGGTTTCTTGTCTTGAAGGGTTTTTGAGTTGGGACGCCAACATAGGAGCGGGTGTTACGGCGTGCTGCTCACATAATCATCAGGTTGCTGTGCCTTGCCCTGGAGAGAGAGGAGAGAGGGGCAGGATGAGAGAGGAAGGGGGAGGGGAGAGGAGGGGGGAGAGGGGAGTAGGCAGATAGGGTGAGAGAGAAAGATGGGAGGGGTTAGAGAGAGAAAAGGGGGAGAGAGAGTGAGGAGAGAGCAGAGGAGGCAGGGTAAGAAGGGATATTGTGATGCTTTGGCAACAGTGGACAGCTCCTTACAGTGGATTTTTATCTTACTGTGGGTTTATCTTACAGTGGATTTCTCTTACTGTGGATTTATCCTTACGTGGATTTTATCTACAGTGGATTTCTCCTTATGGTGGATTTATCCTTACAGTGGATTTCTCTTAAGTGGATTTATCTTACGTGGATTTATCCTTAAGTGGATTTCTCTTAAGTGATTTTACCTTACAATGGATTTTCTCTTTACTATGGATTGTCCTACAGTGGATTTTCCCTTACTTATGATTTCCTCCTTACTATGGATTGATCCTTACAGTGGAATTTCTCCTTACTGTGGATTTCTCCTTACTGTGGATTCTCCTACTGTGGATTGCTCCTTACTGTGGATTTCTCCTTAAGTTGATTGACTTTAAGTGGATTTCTCCTTACAGTTGATTGATCCTTACAGTGGGTTCTCTTACAGTGGATATCTCCTTTACGTGGGATTGATCCTTCATGTGGAAATCTCTTACTGTGGATTGATCTTATCGTGGAATTCTCCTTACTGTGGATTTGGATCTTATGTGGATGTCTCCTTACTGTGGATTTGCTCCTTTACGTGGATTTCTCCTTACAGTGAAATGCTCATTAAACGTGGATTCTCCTAGCAGTGGATTTCTCTTCTGTGGATTGCTCCTTACATGTGGATAGTCCTTACAGTGGCATTGCTCTTTCACTGCTTACAGTGGGACTCTTCCTTACAGTGGATTGTGCTTGACTGTAGTGATTCTTGATACTTGTGGTTCTCCTGTACGTGGATTGCTCCTTACAGTGCGGATGATCCTTTACGTGGAGTGTTCTCCTTACATGATTGCGTTTTCAGGAGATTGCTTCACCTTACTGTGGATGTCTTTCATGGATCTCGCTACGTGGACCTCCTTTCCTTACAGTGGATTTCTCCTTACTCGTGGATGCTCCTCTCTTACGTGTGGATTGCTCTTTACTGTGGACTTTCCCTGTACGGTAGATTGCTTCCTTACGTGGATTGCTCCTTACAGTGGATTTTACCTTCTGTATCTCCTTACAGTGGATTCCTCCTTACAGTGGATTGCTTCCTTACATGCTAATAAAAACTTAGGCGTTGAAACACCTTAATACGTTTCGATCCCTGCCTCGATCCTCAGTTGTTCCATCCAGTTCCTGGCCTGGGCGATGTTGTTATTGGTTTGACATCCTGACTCCATCAATACACACCCCCACTATGGCGGAGGGGCACGGAGGAAGAGGGGGGAGAAGAATAAATCATCTTAAAAGCAGTTTTCTACTGCCCTCATGTGGTTTTCTTGCTACGTCTCTGTTTTTTTCTTCAGGCTTGATTGTAACTTTTACTGTCCTAATCACACCAACACAACCACACACCACCACACGACCCCGCACACACACACGACACCACAATCACATCACACACAACACACACCACACACCACACACACCACACACACACCCACCACACACAGCACAGACACCACACAACCACACTACACACACATACCTAGCCCGATGGGACATACGATGCTAAGGCACGACAGCCTGGTGTTGGGTGACAGTACCCAAGTGTGCTGGGTGCTAGCGCTGTCAGTCGGACGGTGTCACCCTTTTGCTGGCTAGGGGTGGGGGCTGTGTGGCAGACGGTGACGGTGGACGGTGTTGGGTTGGTAGACAGGTGTACCAGGTAGGGACCCAGTGTGTGTTGCCGGTTGGTAGACAGGTGTACCAGGTAGGAGGGTGTGTGTTGGGTTGGTAGACAAAGGTGTACCAGGAGCAGGTGTGTTGCGTTGGTAACAGGTGTACCAGTAGCGGCAGCGTGTGTGTTGGTTCGGTAAGACGGTGCTACCAGGTAGGGGCAGTTGTGTTGGGTTGGTAAACAGGTTGCTACCAGGTGGCAGCGGTGTGTGTTGGTTGGTAGACAGCGTGTACCAGGCTAGGCACAGGTGTGTGTTGGTTGGTAGACAGGTGTCCAGGTAGGGACAGGTTGTGTTGGGTTGGTAGACAGGTGTACCAGGTAGGGCAGGTGTGTGTGCAGGCGGAAGGGCTGACCAGGTTGAGTTGCGCTCACTCGGAGGGTGAACAGGAGCGGTTGGTGGACCCTAGGTCGATGGTTAGCTGTAAACTTCACCTCCTGCCAGAGTGAAGTGTTCAGTTTTTTAATAATCACATGCGCAAGCTACAGTGAATTCCTTCTTGCAGACTCAAAACCCAACAGTGCGATAATCAATAACAATGTTATACTAGAAAAAAAACACACGAGAAAATGAAAGAAATATGAAGAACACAATAACTAAATAACATACTATATACAGGCGTCAGTTCCAATACATCATTACTTCAGGTACGAGTGAGAGGAGATATGTTTGGTACAAAATAGGGCAGTCATCCTATTTTCATGTGCAGGATATGGTAATGGAGGTAGATATGTATATGGCAAACAATCACTTATTACAGGTAGTTCCATACACATATTTACAATGTGCGGCATACTGGAGCTGATGGAGGTACTGTAGTATAACATTTGTTGACTTATTATTTTAACAGTCATCATACATCGTTTCAACTTACATAGTAATTAATAACTGTGTCTTTGATTTCTTTTGGATTCAAAGAAACAAGTTTGAATTGTGTCCGTTAGGAAAAGTTCCCATTGTTTCAATACATTCATGTTGTCACAGGGGCTGTAAAAATAAAGGTACTTGTACCAAACTATTCACCAGAAAAATATGGGCCCTCTCTCTCCCTCTTTTGCTAATCTCTCCTTCTCAGGAGTCCTACTGTAATTACCTCTCACTGTGGAGGACCTGGATCTAATGGCTCTAACTTAGGCTGTGTGTGGGGGTGGTGGGGGTGGTGTTGTTGGCTGTGTGTGTGTGTGTGTGGGAGGAGAGAGCAGAAGTACATTATGTATTGAGCTACATAACTATATATAACAGTTTGACAGTTTAAAGGCGTACAATGCGACAATGATAAAATGTAAGGCCATGCAAAGAAAAAACGGTCATACAAGCTGCCATATCCGTTAAAAGTTCAGGTCACTGAGGCGCTATCCACACTCGAGCCCTGTGTAGCCTCATCCGTCGCATGGCTCAAGTTTCTGCCGATTGAAAACACAATGCGGGCATTTTGACGGATGGAACAGTGTGTCCTCGGCCACACACACACACTTATAGGCCTACTACGGTAATAGGCCTACTGCATAGTCGAATCTCAGCCGGAGAATAGGCTGTTGACATGTCGTTAGGAAGCTATTCGCCTGTTGGAAATAATGYATGTCTTGCAAATAGCCTATTATGCAAATTTGACACCTCCCTCAATAAAACATCCAGCTGTTTTAAACATCGCTGCTTCCCTCTGATCTATCAGCTACAGTGTGCGCTACCGACGTTTTGATAACGTTTCTCGCACAGACCCTGTCCCCCAGTTCCTCTCCTCCCCACMCTCTCTCTTTCTCCGCCCTGGCTTGGGAAACCCGAATTCGTGACCGATGACTCTCTCTTTCCCTTAAGCGCTGCTTTTCCATGACCAAAATCGGGAAGACAAGCGCACATAAACCGCAAATAAGTACACGGTTCTGTAAAGAGGTGATATAAACAGATAAAATAAGAGTGATATTTCCCAACTCACCTCCGAATGCGCTGTATTCCTGATTTAAAGGGGCAGCTTCGTTGGTTCCACAGTCCGTTCGTTCAATCTCGGTTTTTACCGAATCAAACGCCACCCCCTCTGTTGGCTAGCGGTGTGTGTCCACCCTATTCCCCTCCCTCCCTTACTCCGCCACTTCTGACAGCCAGATAGCGCTCTCACACACAAACTTGATTTCCCTCCTTGAGAAAAACGAAAAGGTTGGTTCAGAGCACAAAGGATGAAGTTGCCTTTAGACGCCCATCTATGTTCAGTTTAGCGTTTTTCCCACCAATGCTTAAGGTTAGAATTGGGGCGGATGAGCAGATCCTAGATCAGTGGTTACGGGAGTTCWATAATCGAAAACCAATCGGTATTGTACAATTGCACAAACATTTCGGTTGTGGCGCTTTATGTAGGTCTAGCGAACATCAGATATTCATGTAAGTATTTTCTCTTTCCCGTCGTGTGTGCCCGGAGTGTGAGCTGCTTTCAATGTATCCGCTATACGCATCTGGACACGGAATTGATACAGTATCAAACAGCAGGGTGCAGTAACACATATACACGCAGGGAGGCGCCCTTACTCAATGTTATTTA
>NW_019943182.1:85137-89240 GCF_002910315.2 Salvelinus sp. IW2-2015 | reverse complement strand
TGGGGGGGGGGGGGGTCTTGCGCTCTGCGAAATCGGAAGTCGGAGGTCGGAAATTTACTAGTTCCGAGTTGTCTTGAGCGCACCATCAGTCCACGTAACCGACCTGGTATCTAACCCGGTTATCTATACCAGGGYTTCCTATACTCRGTCCTATACACCCCCCTGGGTACACATTTTGGGTTTTGCCCTAGCACTACACAGCTGATTCAAATAACAAACTCATCATCAAGCTTTGACTATTTGAATCAGCTGTGTAGTGCTGGGACAAAAAAATAAAAGTGCGCTCATGGGGGGGCCCAGGACCGAGTCTGGGAAACCTTGATCTATACAATGCAAGACAATGTCAGCCCACTAAGCAAAATCCTAGGTGTTCAATATAGGAGCCAACAGTAGTCATCAGGTCTCAGACCAGCTCATCTTTCTGTCATTTCACACACATTGTGAAAGGAAATATCACACAAAAGGCAGATTCTTAACTGTTGTTTTTATTAGGAAAATCCTTTTGCAGATTCGATATGACAATTTCTTCATATACATGATATCTTATAGTTAGGATGCATTGCCACAGTACATTATAGTAGGAAGACTATTGCTRGAATAAATAGCTATAATAATTATAAYAATAACTATATTAAAAATTAAATAATAAAATGTCTATACATGATCGTGATGTTAAAAAAAGGTCCAAACAAAATGCATGTTTACAAAAACAATAAGATATTAAAAACAGTTACACTTTTCAAACCAAAGCCATTATTAATGCAGAATAATTCTAATAATAAAATACAAATATGTTAATTTCACAGTTTGCGTCCTTATTGGTTCTCATGCTGGCTGGGAGGAACACTTATTGGGGCCATGCAGGGAGGGAAGGACAGAGATGGAGGTTAGTAGAACTACACTACCCAGAAGTCATTGCACCCCTCAGAGGCCCGGTCCAAAAACAACTTCAAGGCACTTCCACGTTTTGTGTTTGGCAGAGCAGACAAGCGTAAACGATATGGCGGAAGTTCCCCAAAGCCTAATAGTTAACCCTGTCCCCTATCCAGTCCCTTCAGATATTTGAACTTCTAGGGGCTAKGAGTTGTTTCTGGGCTGATAGTATGATCTGGGGTGATGCAAAAATTCCAAACTGCATCCCTGGAAGGCTTGAGTTTATATAACATGTTTGTGATTAACTATACTCAATGAACTACTCTTCCCATAGTCCTTTGTGCCACTTCTCTTCTGCAACATGACCAGTGCTCAGTTCCCAGTTCCATGACTTTCTGATAACACACATCAGTGAAAGGCTGTAAGGGGCTTTTTCAGGTAGAAACTACGTAGAACAGACAACTATGTGGCTGGTATAATCTTTTCTAGAATCATATCAGCTCTGTTCTGTGTGCTTCTATCTTGGTTTTGGTTCAGCCATACAGCAGCCTCTTTGTCCATTCCTGAGTCATTAAAGGAATGCTCTCTGAACCCATTCCTAACTTGACATAMAACAAAATCAGACTTTCACGTAAATCATGTTATTGATATATTTGTGAGGAAAGTCTAGTTTGGKGTGTGGATCCAGCACTCTAAACTACACACGCGAAAAAAGAAACCCTCTCATTGGTTAATTTCTGGAGGACTCCGCCCATTTTGGCTCTGGCCAGTYCCCCAGGTGTTCAACCAATGAGGTGAGCGATCTTCCTCAGGGTCCATCCCTTCTCTGATTATAATAACGTTCTGTGGAATCACAGTTGGCAGCTCTATCTTTTCACCCCTAAGAGAACCACACTACCCACAATCCTTTGAAGAGGGCAAAGGGGGCCATGATGTCACCATTCCCAAACGTTCCTAAATCCTCTATAGACTCTATATCCACCTCCAGCTATATAACTCTAATTGCTATTTACAGCTATCTACAGATGTGCAGTGAAGGGGAGTGGTAAAACTAATAGGAAGCGTACAACAGACGGGTTACAGGGTGACACAGTAGTGCAGAAAAAGAGAATGTGCAAACCTCACGACACCCTATTCCCTATGTAGTGCACTACTTTTGATCAGAATCACATCATGGGATAGGGTGCCGCATGAGACGCAGATAATGAGGTTTCTGTGGCACAGAGGACTGCTCGCTGTCTGCTTGGTATGCCTGTGTATTTGTGTGTGTGTGTACTGTGTACAGTACGTGTGTGTGTGTGTGTGTGTGTGTGTGTGTGTGTGTGTGTGTGTGCATGAGCCTGAGCAGTCTGACTCATGCAGAACGTGTGGGTCATCTCCACAGGGAACCTCTGACCGACACTTCATAAAACCGCATTAACACACACTGAATATTGTGGGAGGATGGGGTAAAGGTGTCTGTGCTGATTCAAACTAACACTGTTGAGTGCACTGTACACACACACACACACAACATACTAGTTTGATACTATTTGATGTAGAACATTCCACATAATTCACTAAAATGAGGGTTTTGTCAATCTGGTCTGAATAATAGATGACTGTATACTATATTATAGTTCTAGTGTAATACTGCACTATAACACTGTTTTCTAATCAGATCCAGGACCTTTTCCTGAGCATGTGATCTGAACAGGAACAACCCTGAGCCTTAGCTATAGCCTACAACTGGGGATCAGCGTTTTCCTGGTCAGGTCATGAGGTCAGGAAAACATTTGGGCCATAAGTATAGCACAGCACATAGCAACACAACGTACCTTCTCAATACCCAATACACAGTGTCCACCAGGGATGGGGACCATTCCCTTTCTAATTCAGTCTATTCAATTTGCCCATTGATTTGCCCACAGATTTTTCCTTTCATGAACAGAATTTCAATGAATATTCTGAATTGAAAATGAACTCCAATCCCTGGTTGAAACTCAATCAGTTCAGTGCTTCTTTATTAGAGAGAGATATGAAGTGGTGTTTTCTACTTCTTTATTAGAGAGAGATATGAAGTGGTGTTTTCTACTTCTTTATTAGAGAGAGATAATGAAGTGGTGTTTTCCTACTTCTCTTTCTACTTTTTATTAGAGAGATATAGTGTGTTTTCTACTTCTTTATTAGAGAAGATATGAAGTGGTGTTTTCTACTTCTTTATTAGAGAGATATGACGTGGTGTTTTACTTCTTTATTAGAGAGATATGAAGTGGTGTTTTTTACTTCTTTATTAGAGAGAGATATGAAGTGGTGTTTTCTACTTTCTTATTAGAGAGAGTATGAAGTGGTTTTCTACTTCTTTATTAGAGAGATATGAAGTGGTGTTTCTACTTCTTTGGGTCCAACGGTGTTATTCCAGAAAGACAGTTTAGATCTGGGTTCCCTCACATAGTGTGTTCTAAATGGTACCCTATATAGTGAATTACTAGTGAATTACTTTAGGTCAGAGCATAAAAAGTAGTGCACTATATAGGGAATAGGGTGCCATTTGAGATGCCAGCTAACTTTTTGTCTGTTTCGTTACAATACCGTGCTATATAACCAACTCCAGCCTTATGGTGACCTTAACACACGTTAAATACCGTACACTGTATCATTACAGGTCACCTGGAATAATAACTACTGGATAGCTTCCCTCCCCACTCTGTTCAAAATATATTGGCCTATTTATTCTGCAAGATAGATAACGGAATATGGTAAAACAAAAACACAACGTCAATCAAATGATTGTGCTTTTAGCCTTCCTGTATAGTAAGAAGTAGGATGACTTTGTCCATAAATGCTGATTAAGATCAGTTTTGCATTCCCCTAATGGTTAAAGTTATGATTTGGGGAGTAAGCTGATCCTAGATCTGCGGGTTAGGGTCAACTTCCATCTGGAGTATATATTCTGTACTTTGACAAACAACCTTATTGCTTTACATAAACCAATAGAGGTTGGGACAATATAATTACATTTACATAATAATATCACTCCTTTTTCATTTACATACTATGTAGGAATACACTTGGTGAATGACCACTGGTCTCCAAAAAGCGTGTGCGTGTGCATTTATATTTGTGTGTGCATGTGTGACATTAGATGCAATGTGATGGTATTTGCATGGCATTAAACTAATCGAGTGTCTTTCCTCCGTCGAGTAGAGTCGTCACTCCCATCCTCTCTGTGTATGAAGAGGATTCAGAGC
>NW_019943182.1:83120-85112 GCF_002910315.2 Salvelinus sp. IW2-2015 | reverse complement strand
GATATGAAGTGGTGTTTTCTACTTTTTATTAGAAGAGATATGAGTGGTGTTTTACTTCTTTATTAGAGAGAGATATGAAGTTGGTGTTTTCTACTTCTTTATTAGAGAGAGATATGAAGTGGTGTTTTCTACTTCTTTATTAGAGAGAGATATGAAGTGGTGTTTTCTACTTCTTTGGGTCCAACGGTGTTATTCCAGAAAGACAGTTTAGATCTGGGTTCCCTCACATAGTGTGTTCTAAATGGTACCCTATATAGTGAATTACTAGTGAATTACTTTAGGTCAGAGCATAAAAAGTAGTGCACTATATAGGGAATAGGGTGCCATTTGAGATGCAGCTTAACCTTTTTGTCTGTTTCGTTACAATACCGTGCTATATAACCAATCCACAGCCTTATGGTGACCTTAACACACGTTTAAATACCGTACACTGTATACATTACAAGTCACCTGGAATAATAACTACTGGATAGCTCCTCCCCCCACCTCTGTTCAAAATATATTGGCCCTTATTTATTCTGCAAGATAGATAACGGAATATGGTAAAACAAAAACACAACGTCAATCAAATGATTGTGCTTTTAGCTCTCCTGTATAGTAAGAAGTAGGATGACTTTGTCCATAAATGCTGATCTAAGATCAGTTTTGCATTCCCCCCTAATGGTTAAAGTTATGATTTGGGGAGTAAGCTGATCCTAGATCTGCGGGTTAGGGTCAACTTCCATCTGGAGTATATATTCTGTACTTTGACAAACAACCTTATTGCTTTACATAAACCAATAGAGGTGTTTGGGACAATAATATAATTACATTTACATAATAATATCACTCCTTTTTCATTTACATACTATGTAGGAATACACTTGGTGAATGACCACTGGTCTCCAAAAAGYGTGTGCGTGTGCATTTATATTTGTGTGTGCATGTGTGACATTAAGTGCAATGTGATGGTATTTGCATGGCATTAAACTAATCGAGTGTCTTTCCTCCGTCGAGTAGAGTCGTCACTCCATCCTCTCTGTGTATGAAGAGGATTCAGCTGCCTGGCATGGGAAACACAAGGCCAACAGAAAGGCTCCTCACATGAAACAACAAGGGCCAAAGCCAACCGACGCAAACATTCCCAACGACATCATCCGCATTATTCCCAGTCCAAATCCCACAACAAACTTTTCTAATAMCTCTTCACATGTTCCAAGTCCACTCCATCGTCCATCCAACCAAAGTCCAACTACCAAGTGTCCCAGGTAGACTTCTTAACATTTCAGTCCAACTACCAAGTGTCCCAGGTAGACTTCTTAACATTTCAGTCCAACTACCAAGTGTCCCAGGCAGACTTCTTAACATTTCAGTCCAACTACCAAGTGTCCCAGGCAGACTTCTTAACATTTCAGTCCAACTACCAAGTGTCCAGGTAGACTTCTTAACTTCAGTCCAACTACCAAGTGTCCCAGGCAGATCTCTTAACATTTCAGTCCAACTACCAAGTGCCCAGGCAGACTTCTTAACATTTCAGTCCAACTACCAAGTGACCCAGGCAGACTCTTAACATTTCAGTCCAACTACCAAGTGACCCAGGCAGACTTCTTAACATTTCAGTCCAACTACCAGTGACCCAGGCAGACTTCCACATTCAGTCCAACTACCAAGTGTCCCAGGCAGACTTCTTAACATTTCAGTCCAACTACCAAGTGCCAGGCAGACTTCTTAACATTTCAGTCCAACTACCAAGTGTCCCAGGCAGACTTCTTAACATTTCAGTCCAACTACCAAGTGTCCCAGGCCGACTTCTTAACATTTCAGTCCAACTACCAAGTGACCCAGGCAGACTTCTTAACATTTCAGTCCAACTACCAAGTGACCCAGGCAGACTTCTTAACATTTCAGTCCAACTACCAAGTGTCACCAGGCAGACTTCTTAACATTTCAGTCCAACTACCAAGTGTCCCAGGGCAGCTTTTAACATTTCAGTCCAACTACCAAGTGTCCCAG
>NW_019943182.1:75399-77146 GCF_002910315.2 Salvelinus sp. IW2-2015 | reverse complement strand
TTCGATATGACGAGACGTTCAGTATACTGTCTGTATCTTCAGAGGTCTAGGAGGAGGCCATGTATACATAAGGATATGTACATTATGTGGATTCCCTATTAACATCAGTGACCTCGCCAAGAGTTGGGACCTCACGGCGTAATGGCTGAGGTGTGGACTGAATGCTGACAGATGCAGGGTTGCGGTGTCGATCGTGGTCGACTACCCCCCAAATCTTTTCACTACAGTGGGGACTTATGGAGGGTTAGGACCCTGGTCAGGCAGACAGGAGACGAGAGAGGAGGATACTATGAGGGCGAGTATAGAACCCACCAGTGGTCCTGAGGTTCTTCACTCTCTTCTCTTTCTCTCCCCTCTTCCCTTCTCTCCCCCATTCCTTCTCTTCTATCCTCGCACTTTCTGTCTTCCTGGTTACCTTCCTTCCTCTCCATCCCTCCCTCCTCCCTCCCTCTCTCCTCTCCTCCTCTCTACATGACACTACTTTTCCTTCAGTCTCTCACTCTGGACTGTTCCTCCCGACCGTTTGCCGTCGATGTTGAGACTCATGTTTCTCTTCTTGTCCAGGTTGAGCAGCTCCTGGAACAGCTCGGTCACGTTGTGGTTGGTCTTAGCTGACGTCTCCATGAACGCACACTTCCACGTGGTCGCCTTGAAGACCACACAGTAGGATTATTAATAGGATTAATTTTATTATTGTTATTAACAGGAGAAAGTTGAAAGGGAATTTGCTTTACAGCAATCGGCCCAACAATACCAGACCTGGGTAAAATATACATATCAACTACTTTGAGGTGGGCTTTATTTAACTTGATGTTTGCACTTTTGTCACTATTCCAAACTGAATCGATATTTTAAAGTATTTGACATTATGTAGGTCTACTGAACCCAGGTCAGATTTATTCTTTTTTTTACATTTCAGATGTCTAACGTTACAGACCTGKGCCTCTCCATCTTTAGTCTCCACCTCTCTCTGGGTCTCATCACTCTTGTTGCCCACCAACATGATGGGGATGGCCTCTATGTTCCCCTTTATGGCTATCACCTGAAGAACAGAAGGAGAGATTAGAACACAGTCACACACACAGTCACACACAGTCACAGACACACAGTCACACACACACACCTGTTGGTAGATAGGTTTGAGTTCCTCCAGTGACTGTTTGCTGGTTACAGAGTAGACCAGTATGAAGGCATGTCCTTTAGATATGGACAGCCTCTGCATGGCAGGGAACTGGTGACTGCCTGTTGTATCAGTTATCTGGAGCGTACACACACTCTTATCACAGCTGATCACCTGTAGACACACAAACATACACACATAATTAGTATCATTAGGATATTACATGATCATTCATTGAAAAACATTGCTTATACTCAATGCTCTTTTGATCACTAAGTTGTATCATTTGACTTGGTGCATCAGATCAGTGGATAAATTATCCCTCTGGACACACTATATATGGTCATTACGCAGTTGGCCTGCTGCCCATCCCTGATTACCTGTCAATGCATCGTTTTGTCTGAAACGGCACCCTATTCTCTGAAGTGCACTATGTTCAGGCCATGGTCAAAGTAGTGGACTAAACAGGGATTAGGGTGCCATTCCAGACACAGCCTCGGTCTTCCTTCCTCTCCTCCTCCTCTCCCTGTCTCACCTGTCGATAGGTGTCCTCCACAGTGGGAATATAGGTGTCCCTGTCTCACCTGTCGATAGGTGTCCTCCACAGTGGGAATATAGGTGTCCCTG
>NW_019943182.1:52973-69670 GCF_002910315.2 Salvelinus sp. IW2-2015 | reverse complement strand
AGGCAGCTAGGGCAGATGCTAGCAGAGTTAAATGACTACAGGTGGTGGGTGTTTGGAGCGGGGGGAGTGGGGGAGAGAGGCTCTGTCCTACGCTTTCGTTAAGGCATCCTCGGGACACTATATTCACTGTGTACTCTGCCCCTTTCATTCATAAAATACCACAGGAAGAAGAAACGCCATCTCGCTTTGGTGGCATAATTTCACAGGCGCATCACATCGTCCAAATCCTCAAAACGAGACATGTTAGATCCCTGCATAGAATATCATCCTCTCTCCCTCTCGCGCATTCCTGACGATAATTCACATGGTTTAKGACGCAGTAACAGCAACATACATGTACAGATGAATTTTAACACATGGTCGAAATAAAATGAACGGTTTGCAATCAAAAAACTGCTGCCCCATATTTACCAAGGCAAGAATCGCGTGCGTAACCGTCCAAGAGAGGCAACGCCACACAATATCAACATTCTCTTACTAACATAGACTAACGGATTTTTCAAAAGATGGATCTGGTTGTGGTTAAGTGTTACATACCTRAACTTGATGTGTAGTCCYGTTTTAGTGGCTGTCTTCGGACAACACGTTTGTAAAGCAAAACGCTGAGTTTTAAAGCATTTTATACTATTCATGTAGAGATCTCATGTCGTCCGAGAATTCACAGCCCGTGTTCTCTCTCTCACTATCTCTCTATCTCTCTCGTTGTTGAAGCTATATTTATCTCTTTCTCTCTCTACTTGATATTCCCATAAACTACAGTTCTAGTGCCACGATGTCTTCCCTCCCTCTATCGGTATGTCTCCATCTATAACAGTCTCCATCGATCCCTCTATGGCTTGCGGATCATCGCGTCATCAGCATCACACAACACACATACACACASAGAAACGCACAGATAGGCCTAACGTTTTAGCGACTGAAAACGCAGGACCAGGCACGGTTTCGTGARTTACCGAGTTTTTATTTYAGCATATCAAGGGAACTCATACTTTAGTCAGATTGTCGAATTAAAAGCAAAATATGTTTTGGCAGTAAACTGTAGAAAATGTCCCTTCTAGCTGCATCCCACTGTCCCTCCATAGCCGCAAGAAGTAGGGGTGCTGAAGGTGCTCTCCACTTATTTATAGCCTATAGCTTATATTTTGTGGTTAAACAAAAATGGTCGCTAAGCCTACTGCATGATCAGTCCCAACCATAAAGGCCTATTGCTTTTTTATTTGCTAAAAGCACAGTTTCAAATTAAAGTCAGCTGTCAGATTTAGGTACCGTTAGTAAAGGCTTTCAGGTGCCAGCTAAAGAAGTGGATGCTTAAACCACAGCCCATTCAACTGTGTTACCTGATTCTCCTGCGGCGCCAACTGCTTGGGTAGAGTCCAGTCAACCACAGCCATACACAAAGTTCAGTAAACTAAAATGTAGATCCTAGGATGCCATCTTGGCATAAAAATGTCTAAKAATCACATTCTGAGTGGACATTGGCATGAGGTGTGTGGTGTTTGCAGCACCCCAGGACCAGGTCACCAGGACTGGAACTAAAGCTTTGAACTCATTTTATTTCTGTATCCTTGCTTCCCTAACTTTCTGCCTCTCTCACCATCCCCCGCTTAGGCGGCCACCAGTCTGTGAGCCCAACATCTACCTGGCCCAAGATCCAGCCACCAGTCTGTGAGCCCAACATCTACCTGGCCCAAGATCCAGCCACCAGTCTGTGAGCCCAACATCTACCTGGCCCAAGATCCAGCCACCAGTCTGTGAGCCCAACATCTACCTGGCCCAAGATCCAGCCACCAGTCTGTGAGCCCAACATCTACCTGGCCCAAGATCCAGCCACCAGTCTGTGAGCCCAACATCTACCTGGCCCAAGATCCAGCCACCAGTCTGTGAGCCTAAGCGGGGGATGGTGAGAGAGGCAGAAAGTTAGAGAAGCAAGGATACAGACATAAAATGTAATAACCCAGGATCCAACCACCAGTCCACACACTGACCCGCCCACCAGACCACTCCGATCCATCCACTCCAATGTCCTAACCTGCGATCACTCCACCATTTCTCATGGTTGTCACTCCTGCCCTACTGAACTCCCTAATGTTTTACTGCTGTCCTAACCCCATGTATTTCCCTGTAGCCCACTCTGTCTTGCCCCTTCATGTTGTGTCAATGTATACTCTGTAGGTCTGCAGTTTCTGTTTCTGATTTCTTTGCTATTTGTTTTATTTTATAATTGGATTGTAAAGTGTATCAAGACATGTTTAAATGCACTTTAAATAAATACTGATTTGATCTGTATCTCTCCAGGACCAGGGCTGGAACTAAAGCCTGTACTGCCTGTAAAGTGTTTGTCTCCCTCTGTCAGTGAGTTAGAGTACTGCAAGGCCTACACACCACAGTCCCCCAGGGAAACTCAAGACCACACACACGTATGCGTGGACAGCAAAGGCAGTCTCCAGAGTAAAGGAACAGCTGGGGAGAAAAGCCTCAGGGAGGAAGGGAAAGAGACAGGACAAGTTAGACATGCAATGCTCTGCCATCACCCCCAGTCTGGCCTCTATGGTTCCCACATTACTACACAAAACACAGAGAGAAAACACCACACAGTCCCTGTGGCAGTGTGTATGTGTGGCCGTTATCAGTCTCTGTCAGTTTAGTCAGACATTACACTTCCAGCATGGACACAAGAGCCATCCCATTCAGACTCCTCCGAGCGTGAACGTTCACCAAAACACATCCCKGATGATTTCACTTCCTGTATACCATTAAATGTACTGTGCACAGGTCAACTCAACATCTTAGTGCAGGGCTATTCCACTCCAGCCTTGATATATGCAGTACTGCTGGTTTTCCTTTCTCCGTGGTAGTTACATTGATAACATAGGGTGTATGCCATAAAGTAGGATCAATGTGTTAGCCATCTTTCCTAAATAGTCTGAAATAAATTCATATTTCAGAATTCCTAAAGAACTGAGAAAGGCATGGTGTAACGGACTCCAGTTGTGGAAAAGCGTGAACGGAGTACAGACGCCACATTACTCAAGTTCCAGTTAGATTTATTAAAGATGAGAATAGAGACCGTACTAAACAAACACTTTCCAGTTCAGTTTACATACATATTCATTTTGTTCAGGCAAGGTGATGGAGTAAACATCTTTGGCACAGATCTGCAGACATTGTGGAGACATGCTACAGTATGCACTAATTACAAGGGACTGAAATAACATGGCTACTTTGTAGGAAATGACCTGGCTCAGAACAGCTCCATCCAAACATACCCCTAGCATCTACTCCCTAGACACTTCCATTAGCCCCTACCCCCTGGTACCATGTTTCCCCAAAACATTCATATAGGGACATTTTTGTTCTAGCCCAGCACTAAGCTACCATCTGATTTATTGAATCTGGTGTGTTAGTGCTGGTGTAGGTCAAAGGGGAATAAACTAAGGGTGGATTTGTGAAGTCAACTTTGCTCCGTAGAGAGCGTCCTCTGATTCACAGACGTCTACACACATGGATAACCTGGCAGTAGGCTACAGATTACATTAAGACATTCACATTGTTTAGAGGTCAGCTGGATTGTGTGGTGGCTACCCTAAGCTTCTGGTTGCATTCCAACTGGTCTTTAAAAACAGTCATGCTGCGCAGATTATCAGATGCTACAATGCCTGGATTATCGGAATCTCATCATAAGATTGATACATGCGACTGTTAAAAAAGACAGACTAGGAAGCAGAAAATGCCTTCGAGTGAAAAAAATAAACAAGTCCCTTTTCTGTTTGCTGCAGGGTGGTCACCGGCAACTGATCACGTGACAGGATCCATTACATTCCTTCATCATGGGACATTACACATGTGGTTCTGTGTGTTTATTGGAGTCGAGGTGTCTGAGGCTTGTGGTCATACATCGTCACTGGTTCTTGTCATTCTTGAGGGCCTGGTTGACAGCTGGAGAGAAAAACATGAGTTATTAGTTTGACTGACAGATCTGGTGACCATGTGTGTACAGCTAGATTTACATTGCGGAGATGCGGGATAACTAAGTATCGTACTTTACATGTGAATTAGAGTTCCGAGCAGTCCGACTGCTTCAGATGCCTGTTCTGAAGCAGTCAGATTCTCCCGGATAATTTTTTAGCCCGACATGCGAYCACTTTACATTTGAACGCGCCATGGGTGACCATTACTCTAACAGTATTAATTTGCCTCGGCTGTGTTGGGGGGGGGGGAAACTGAGGTGTCGGGGAGCTGGGAATGTTATTTCCGCATCTCCACAATAGAAATCTAACTTGTGTGTCTGTGTCTCACCTTCTTTAGTGACAGTATCAGCCATGTTCTTGGCCTTATCACTCAGGTTGTTGACGACACTGTCCAGGGTGGCCTGGTGTCTGAGGAACRCGGGACGGACTACACGGGAGTAGAGAATAGCAGAACCGTTCCACGTCACCGGAGCCATACACCACACCAGGAACAAACACTGTGGGAGAGGGGGATTGAGAGAGGGAGATTCATGATGTTTTGGCCTCCTGTTTATTGAATGTTACACACAAGTACCTTGCCAGCATAGTAGAAGGGGAACCAGGAGAGGAAGATGTCCGAGAAAGCCTCAGCGATACTGAAGAATCCGTAGACCACCCAGTAGGTCAACCACTGAGTGTCATCCTCTTTCTTCTTACTCTCTATGGCCTTGATTCTGATTGGACAACAGGACAAGTGACGAATGGAAATAAAGAATGAAAATAAAGAATGTTTAACCCTTCACCTGGAGCATTTGATGTGAGCATGACAACACCACTTTTCAGATATGTTTTGAGGTGCTACTTACGAGAGGTACGCTGGGTAGACAAAGCCAATCAGGTTACAGAGGAGAGAGGCTCCRTAGCCAAACAACAGATACAGACTGATCAGAGAGACCACACCTAGAGACAGAGAGAGATTCTTACCAGATATCTGTCAACCTGGAAACATTTCAAAGCATCTTCATATAATGATACATCCCTCTGTGTGAGTGTGTGTGTGTGTTAGAGTAGGATGTTGGATGAATAAACAGATGTGAAACTCAACTAAAACGCTGACATTGACAAATTCAACGTTGATGTACATAAGACATCTAGTGTAACCATGTGGAATATGAACCATGGAACAGGAGTGAGATTCCACATAGATACTGGTCCGCTCTAACCTAACCCAACAAACTAGCAACTACATTAACCTACAGCCGTAAACGTCACGGTCTGTCAAATTAACCCTTCAAACATTTCAGTCAACGTACGTACAAAGGAATCCCATGTAAAAAAAAAACTAGGCTCAATCTGTGAGTTTTAGAGCTGGACAGAGATAAGGAGAGAAGCAGCTGCTGCCTGCTATTGTAACCCTAGCTAGCAGGTAAACGGCTCCTGTTTGCATAGGGAAATCATTTAGACCTATGGCACCAGGCTTTTCCACTGCAGGTTGTCTCATCATCAGTTATAGTCCAATACACCAATCAATCTAACCAAAAATGAATACACCTCATGATCTTTAAGACTGACGACCAGTGTCAGTTATGGCAGAAGGCTATATATGGTCACAAAACTATGATTTGGAAAAGCAGCACTGGTCCTTCATTGCCATGCTGCTTGAAGTAGCCAAGTCGCAGAGTAAAGCCAAGTCGCAGAGTAAAGCCAAGTCAGCCAAGTCGCAGAGTAAAGCCAAGTCGCAGAGTAAAGCCAAGTCGCAGAGTAAAGCCAAGTCAGCCAAGTCGCAGAGTAAAGCCAAGTCGCAGAGTAAAGCCAAGTCAGCCAGAGTAAAGCCAAGTCAGCCAAGTCGCAGAGTAAAAGCCAAGTCGCAGAGTAAAGCCAGTCAGACAAGTACGCAGGTAAAGCCCAAGTCGCAGAGTAAAGCCAAGTGGCAGAGTAAAGCCAAGTCGCAGAGTAAAGCACAAGTCCAGAGTAAAGCCAAGTCAGCCCAAAAAGTCACAGACTAAAGCCAAGTCAGCCAAGTCGCAGAGTAAAGCCAAGTCACAGAGTAAAGCCAAGTCGCAGAGTAAAGCCAAGTCAACAGAGTAAGCCAAGTCCAAGCCAAGTCGCAGAGTAACAGCAGTCAGAGTAAGCAAGCCAGAGTAAAGCCAAGTCAGAGTAAAGCCAAGTCAGAGTAAAGCCAAGTCAGAGTAAAGCCAAGTCAGCCAAGTCCAAGTAAAGCCAAGTCAGCCAAGTCGCAGAGTAAAGCCAGTCACAGAGGTAAAGCAAGTCAGCCAAGTCGCAGAGTAAAGCCAAGTCCAGCAGTAGTAAAGCCAAGTCAGCCAAGTCGCAGAGTAAAGCAAGTCGCAGAGTAAACGCAAGTCCAGCCAAGTCGCAGAGTAAAGCCAAGTCGCAGAGTAAAGCCAAAGTCGCAGAGTTAAAGCCAAAGTCGCAGAGTAAAGCCAAGTCACAGAGTAAAGCCAATCAGCCAAGTCACAAGACTAAAGCCAAGTCAGCCAAGTCGCAGAGTAAAGCCAAGTCACAGAGTAAAGCCAAGTCGCAGAGTAAAGCCAAGTCGCAGAGTAAAGCCAAGTCACAGAGAAAGCCAAGTCAAGCCAAGTCCGCAGAGTAAGCCAAAGTCGCAGAGTAAAGCCAAGTCGCAGAGTAAAGCCAAGTCGAGAGTAAAGCCAAGTCAGAGTAAAGCCAAGTCAAGCCAAGTCGCAGAGTAAAGCCAAGTCAGCCAGGTCGCAGAGTAAAGCCAAGTCGCAGAGTAAACAAGTCGCAGAGTAAAAGCCAAGTCAGAGTAAAGCCAAGTCAGAGTAAAGCCAAGTCAGAGTAAAGACCAAGTCAGAGTAAAGCCAAGTCGCAGAGTAAAGCCAAGTCAGCAAGTCGCAGAGTAAAGCCAAGTCGCAGAGTAAAGCCAAGTCGCAGAGTAAAGCAAGTCAGAGTAAAGCCAAGTCGCGAGAGTAAAGCCAAGTCACAGAGTAAAGCCAAGTCACAGAGTAAAGCCAAGTCACAGGAGTAAAGCCAAGTCAGAGAGTAAAGCCAAGTCAGCAAGTCACAGAGTCAGCAATCCCAGAGTAAAGCCAAGTCAGCCAAGTCGCAGAGTAAAGCAAAGTCGCAGAGTAAAGCCAAAGTCAGCAAGTCGCAGAGTAAAGCCAAGTCGCAGAGTAAAGCCAAGTCAGAGTAAACAGCCAAGTCAGCAAGCAGAGAAAAGCCAAGTCGCAGAGTAAAGCCAAGTCGCAGGAGTAAGCCAAGTCGCAGAGTAAAGCCAAAAGTGCAGAGTAAAAGCCCAAGTCGCAGAGTAAACCAAGTCGCAGAGTAAAGCCAAGTCGCCAGAGTAAAGCCAAGCCGCAGAGTAAAGCCAAGTCGCAGAGTAAAGCCAAGTCACAGAGTAAAGCCAAGTCACAGAGTAAAGCCAAGTAGCCAAGTCGAGAAGTAAAGCAAAGTCAGCCAAGTCGCAGAGTAAAGCCAAGTCACAGAGTAAAGCCAAGTCCAAGAGTAAAGCCAAGTCACAGAGTAAAGCCAAGTCACAGAGTAAAGCCAAGTCACAGAGTAAAGCCAAGTCACAGAGTAAGCCAAGTCACAGAGTAAAGCCAAGTCAGCCAAGTCGCAGAGTAAAGCCAAGTAGCCAAGTCGCAGAGTAAAGCCAAGTCGCAGAGTAAAGCCAAGTCGCAGAGTAAAGCCAAGTCCGCAGAGTAAAGCCAGTCGCACAGAGTAAAGCCACAGTCGCAGAGTAAAGCCAAGTCGCAGAGTAAAGCCAAGTCGCAGAGTAAAGCCAAGTCGCAGAGTAAAAGCCAAGTCGCAGAGTAAAGAGGGTTACATAGGCAGACCTGTCAACCTTGGGAATTTCCATGAGCCCTAGTCTGGACATGATAATAGTCCTAGGCAGCATTAATATAGTGACTAACCAGTGCCTTCCCCTACCTCCACCCAACAGCTTACATTGCCCAGTGGACAACATCAATGTTTGGTGTTGTGATCAGAGTCCATCCACAGACAGCAGTAGTGCAGACAGAGTCCCTCTCTGACTCAGATGGAAGACTAATGGACTGGGGTTCCTTCTCCAGAAGAGCTTAACTACACAGTATAGCCTACCAGAAACTTCTCCTCTAAGCTCCCGATACTGAACACACATTGGCCATAGAGAATTTCACACCAGACATCAAAGTATTTCACTTCATACCTGACCAGACCAAGACACACACACACCTCTAAGGTATATTGATATATATATATATATTTCTATTTTTTGCATATTAGGTCCAGTTAGTTCAGTAGTAAACAGAAAGTCCATCTCAGCCCAATGTAAAATTATGTTGTTGCTATCAGGACATTCCCATTAACATCAGTACTGGCAGACCTTGTGTCAATAACACCTCAAAAAGGACAACATAACAGAACTAGCCTAGTCTCAGATCTGTTCGTGCTCTTGTCAATGTCAACAATGAGTGAATGAGCAGGCATTATGGCACAAACAGACAGGCACAACAGCAGAACCTCTGAAGGAGCACAACTCAACTGAAGACAGCAGGTCACCCTAGAATCTGCCATCTCAACATAGCAGTTGGTATTTCTGTAGGAGGTATAAATACACCCCTTGGCTAGGGGCCAGCAGCTAGCTAGACATTGGAAGCAGCTAAATCGACCACTAACAGTGGATTAACTGCAGTCTAGGCCTCTCCGACCTTTGCTATTTCAAATGAGTGTCGTAAAATCATTTTGTTGGCAGCCTAGGCATATATGGTCATCAACAGTCACGTTTAAACAATATTTGGTCTGGTGACACCGTTTGTTTTCTGTGGTTTGTTTGTGTTAGGCCTAATTGGGCTAGTTTGCGTTACCGTTCATCAACTGTTGCTGGTTGGTTAGTTACTTAGTTGTTTTGCTGACATGTCACATTAACTGTCATATGTGCTGACCTTGCCAAACCAGCCAACGTTGCAAACCGAGAAAGTGTCCACTAGTGGCTAGACTAGCGGGTGAAGTTACATTGTTTCAACATTGACAGAGAAACATTATAACCAAGCAACTGGCAATGTCCTACATTGCAAGTGGACTTAATATTAACTATTACCTGAAGCGATATATTTTTTCTGTATCCCAGTTTTCTCCTCCACCGTAGCTAGGAGATCTGTCACAAAGTTATTTTCATTCAACAAAGCCTCATAGCGGTTATGAAGTTGGGCAAACATTGTTGTAGTGGCGCCGTGTTGAACTTGTTGTTTTTTGGATGCGTAGCCTACACAAACACAAATCCAACCAAAATGTCACGGTCAATTAACAAGCGAAAAACGTTAAAACTTTAAACATATGAAATAATTTACACACCGAATTATCCATGCGCGCCTACAAGCTGTTGGGAATATGATTCCAGGCGAAGCAAACGAGCGAGAGGGAGGAGTTTAATTAAGGTACAACCAATCAGAAAACGACTTGGTTGCCACCTAGTTGAAGCAACAGGTGAAGAAATTCAATTTTTATTGCCGGCAGTAAAGTTCAGTTAACCATTATGCTCCTATTATCTGGTGAGTGGTGACTTTTATACTTTTCTGTTATTGCTAGGGCCATGTATTTTGGACTACCATGTCATGTAACCTAGATTTTAAGCTTTTTCCATAAATGAGAATTAGACCAAAAATGAAATAAATTGTTTGAGGATGGTGCTGGACCATCTGGCATAAAAAGAAAAGGGGACRGTTTGATGAAAAAGCTTTAAACAAAGGTTAAAATCCAGGTCAAGTGACATGATTGTCCAAAACACAGGGCCCTAGTCATTGCACATCTATCTAGTTATTTATGTAAAAAAAAGCAATAAAAGAGCAAGTGGACTTGCAGTCTGGATTCTACAAACAGCTGACGCTGAGCCTGCCACTGTTTGACAAATTAACTTTATTCAATTCAATTCAATTCAATTCAAGGGGCTTTATTGGCATGGGAAACATGTGTTAACATTGCCAAAGCAATATTCTCTGTCTGAACTGAACTTCAGCATGACGCCATTTTAGCACAAGAGGGCGCCATCAACCTGCAAATATGAGAGTCATCACTTTACAGTAGTTAGTAAGGCTCCAGTTAGGCTCGGCATCACCTGTAGGCCTACTCATTTGTGCAGTCTTTTGGATCCTGGCTATTAACATTTTGAGGAACGGTATGCCAGCGGGAGATTCATCCTGAAATCAAATATAATTTGGGCTCAGCTTGACAAAACACTTTGGATGTAATATAATGTCTGACATCTTTTATTTGGTGGTGAACCTACCCTTTAATACATGATTTAGTTATCCTCCTATAATTGACCCCTAGAATGGAATGACTCACATCTAACAGCAAAATAACAGATATAAAAGTTAACTCTCTGTCACCTGTCTCTCTGTCTCCTCTCTCTTTCACACCCAGCAGGTGTGTTTGCCCATAGAGTGGTGTATTGCATAGCTGTGGAGCCTCACTGCTCCTGACACTAAGACTGCAGTGTTATCATCGTTGTGTCCAGACAGTCTTCTTYGAGCCACAGATGATGAAGATGCTGATCAAGCTGGGGTTCCTCCTGACTCAGGGTGAGAAACTCTCAGCATCTCATTGTGGTCTACTGGTTTTAATGGGCTTCTATATGTTTGCACATGGAACATGATTCCAATGCCTTTATTTGGATTATTGTGACTACTCAAAGCTAATTACCCACTGTTTAAATTTCAGAGTCATCTGCACAATGTGTCCTGAATCAAGATGATGAACTGAAGTCTGTTCGTCTGGGAGAGAGTGCTGTTGCAAGTTCAACCGGTATTGATGATGACATGAGCTGGTACCTGCTGAAACCTGGACAGGCTCCTAAACTCCTCATCTATAMAGTAAAAACCCTTCAGTCTGGAACACCATCTAGATTCAGTGGCAGTAGATCAGGTACTGAGTACACTCTTAMAATCACTGRTKTCCTAGCTGAAGATGCAGGAGATTACTATGGAATGGGTGTATATGGCGCCCCAGAGCGTTTCACACAGTGATTTAGAGTCGTACAAAAACCTCCCTCAGTCAGACTGCACAGAGACTGTACTGCTGCAGCTGGGAACTACTGCAGGTGTTGAGGAACAACAGACTATGATATGAAACACTGGTTCACTGAACACAGAACCAAGTGTCTTGTTATGCGACATGACCAAGCATAAATAACCACTACTTTACCACCATACAGAACATCTGGATACAACTCACAAATKAATCTCAAATACACCAAATAGTTTAGTCATGACCAAAACTAACAACTATATTCCATAATCCCCTCCCATGTCTATAATGGTCAGATGATGTGGTTCAGCTCCTGTCCCCAGATATTCACTGTCCCAAGGGGGTCTACCCACTACCCACCCTCCCTCACCCCCTATCAACTTTCTAATTAAGCAATAAGGCACGAGGAGGTGTGGTATATTGCCAATACACCACGGCTAGGGGATGTTCTTATGCATGAYGCAACGCGGAGTGCCTGGACACAGCCCTTAGCCRTGGTATATTGGCCATATACCACAAACCCCTGAGGTGCCTTATTGCTATTATAAACTGGCTACTRACGTAATTAGGCCASTAAAAATGAATGATTTGTCATACTTGTGGTGTACGGTYTGGTATACCACGGTTGTCAGCCAATCAGCATTCARGGCTCAAACCCCACATTTTRTAATGTTMATTTTATTACAGAACAGTTTAGTCTTTGTTTTAACAACCACAAATGCACAGATATTCAGTTCTATTTCTTTTCATAATAAAAATCAGGGTCACCTTGTTAGACACTAATACAAAGTATTTTATTTTGTTAACATTTCCAACCTAAATCAATAAAACACAGGTACAGATTTAAAGATGCAGAATCCTAGATTGATGACCAGAGCTGAAGCTCTAGATAGATATTTAGAATGACAGAATGACAGATAGGTAGGTGTTCTCTGTGTACAGGGTGTCTACTGGGAGCAGTGGTGTGGCTCCAGTGTGTGAGTGACGGGGGTCTGGTCCTTTAGGGTGGCCTCACAGGTGACTGAGCCAGCCTTCCTCCACTGGTCAGTGGGGAGGGTGAGGCTGCTGCTCCAGCTGTAGTGACCGTCCTTCTCCAGGACCTCCAGGTCAACAACTTTAATATGAAGAAAAAAAATATATATTCATTTAGTATTTTTTTATTTAACTAGGCAAGTCAGTTAAGAACACATTCTTATTTACAATGACGGCCTAGGAACAATGGGTTTACTGCCTTGTTCAGGGGCAGAACGACAGATTTTTACCTTGTCAGCTCGGGGGTTCGATCTAGAAACCTTTCGGTTACAGGTCCAATGCTCTCACCACCTGCCGCCACAAAAATAGTCAGTAAAAAGACAGGTTATCTATTAATATTTTAATATATATTMTACACTCTTTCACTTCAATAACATTTATGAAGCATGACCACCCACTACAGTCAGTGATGCGTTTAAGTAGAAGAAGAATGAAAACACTTACATGTAACTCAAAACTATGGTAAATTCCAGGCCTTCCACAGATTTAGGTAAACKAATTTCTTCCATGTTTAAGATTATTGTTTTATATAGTTGCATTAACAGTTTCGTCATCTGTCCTGAGGTAGGCTATTTCCATAGAGAAGGTGATTTGCATTGGCAGCTCAGGATTCAGTGCTCTGGGAGTGTTTATAGCCCTGTGAGTTTCAGACTGCAGGACTGAGAGCTGTCCTTCAACACAACAGAAACCATGACAACCATGACTCTGATCACCATCTTCATCTGGACACTKGTCTGCTGCTGCCTCAAAGGTCTGTTGTTTTCTAACTCTTACAATGGAAAAATACATATTGTTGAGTGCCTTGTATAATCATTGAAATGGCTCTCAATTAATAAATGTCCCTGTATAAAATATTCTGAAATATAAATGATCTGTTATTTATACTCGTTGATCAATTTATATTTTTCCTCTTCAGGATCCAGAGGTCAGGTGACTGTGACTCAGCCTCCTGTTGTGACATTTTCTCCAGGAGACCCCGTCACTCTGACCTGTACAACCAGCCCTGAAGTGTACACAGACAGTGATGGAGATGAATTTATTGTTCTGATATCAACAGAGACCTGGGGAAGCTCCCAAACTCCTGATAAGATATGTAAAGAAACGGTTAGATGGGATTCCTGCTAGATTCAGTGGCAGTAGGTCTGAGAAGGACTTCACTCTGACCATCAGTGGAGTCCAGGCTGAAGATGCAGCAGTTTACTACTGTAAGAGTTACCACAGTGGTAATGTGTTCACACAGTGATTTTGAGACGTACAAAAACCTGTACAAAATGACACACATCACTGGTCCACTGAACACAGAACTAMGGGTCTTGTTATATGACATCACCAAATATAACCACTTTACTAACTCACAGAAATAATGGTTACAAACTAGTTTCATAACCCTCCCAACCTCCCATGTCTACAAATGTTCCTTCTTATCAGGAAGATGCAGGTGAAATAGTCCCATTGAGGATGAATAATCCATATCATGTCAACATATAATCATGTGTGAAGCAAAAAGGTTGGTGTGCCTCAATGCTTGGTTGATCAACCAGACACACACAGCTGGCCAACCCTTCCGTGGAGCAGTATTGAGTGTGTGTGTAAGTGCATGCGTGTGTTTGACTGAGATAGAGCCCTGTGAAACAGAAACATAGATTTGCATGGCCCCTCTATCCAGAATAGAGCAGTACACTCCCCAGATGTTCCCCCATCCTTAACATCCTTAACACCACACCAGAGCTAGACCAGAGGAGGTCAAAGATCAAAGTCAGAGGTTAGATGTCAGTCACAGGTCATTTTATAGGTCACTGCAATAATCTTGTGTGTTGTGCACAGGAAGAGGTTGGACACAGGACGTCAGCCAGACTGGTAGAGGTCAAAGATTAAAAAGTCAGAAGTCAGTTCCCCAGGGAAGACAGTCAGTCCAACCCCAACTTGCCACCAGACTGCCTGTCACTTTATTGTAGCCAGCTTTTAGTTATCTTGCCAAAGAGACTAGTTGACAAGAGCACCATTTTCTAAGGTCAAATTGTACACCCTTAGTACCCACTAGAATGACATGAGGAAGTATTAGATAACTAGTGATGTACATCTGAAGATTCATCATGAATTCMTCAGGAATCAGCACTGAGACAGATTCATCATGAATTCATCAGGAATCAGCACTGAGCCAGATGGAAGTCCTTCATCCGAGTCTAGAATACCTCCAGGGTCACTGACAGGTCAGACAGTGGCAGAGGTCAACAGTTCCAAAGTCACATGCTCAGACAGACACACAACCTCCTAATGCCTCCACCAGTACCTGTCCTGTACCACACTGGGGAATCTCCCAGACCTAATCCTGAGTAAACTAGACTGGACATCAGTCAGAGGATAATATTCACCTCCAGGTGATATGTCTGACCTAGCAAGGTCAGAGGTCAGATATGAAAGGTTACACCTTGCCTCTATGCCAGAAAGTTTAAGGCATTACAGCACATTACCATTCCATAAACCAATGAAGTCTGAAGCAATGTATTTTCTCTGTATCCCGTAACTAGGAGATGTGTCACATCGTTATTGACATTCAGAACAGCCTCATAGTGGTTATGAAGATGGGCAAACATTGTTGTGGTGGCGCCATGTTGAAATTGTTGATTTTCGGCTGTGAAGCCTACACAAACACAAATCAAACCAAAATGTTATTGTCAAGTAAACAAGCGTGRAACAAGCGTCACTACAGACCCAGGTTCGATCCCAGGCTTTGTCACAACCGACCGGGAGTGCCATAKGGCGGCGCACAATTGGCCCAGCGTCGTCTGGGTGAGGTGAGGGTTTGGCCGGGGGGCTTTACTTGGCTCCTCGAGCTCTAGCGACTCCTTGTGGTGGGCCGGGCGCCTGCAGGCTTACGCCGGTCGTCAGTTGAACGGCGTTTCCTCCAACACATTGGTTAAGCTTGAGGGTGTTAAGGAGTGTGGTAAATGGATTAGAAAGGGTAGTGTCAGTAGAGATACATCCTGGTTGTATGGTAAATGGATTAGAACGGGTAGTGTCAGTAGAGATACATCGTGGTTGTATGGTAAATGGATTAGAATGGGTAGTGCAAGTAGATATATATCCTGGTTGTATGGTAAATGGATTAGAACAGGTAGTGCCTGTAGATATACATCCTGGTTGTATGGTAAATGGATTTGAATGGGTAGTGTCTGTATATATATATCCTGGTTGTATGGTAAATGGATTAGAANATATATATCCTGGTTGTATGGTAAATGGATTAGAACGGGTAGTGTCTGTAGATATAAGGGTCTTGTAATATGACACCACCAAGTATAACCACTTTACTAACTCACAGAAATAATGGTTACAAACTAGTTTCATAACCCTCCCAACCTTCCATGTCTACAAATGTTCCTTCAGAAACATCTTTCCTATCAGAAAGATGCAGGTAAAATAGTCCTATTGAGGATGAATAATCCTTATCATGTCCACATATAATCATGTGTGCAGCTAAATGTTCCTAAGTGTTGGTGTGCCTCAGTGCTTGGTTGACCAACCAGACACACACAGCTGGCCAAGACTTCTGTGCAGCAGTATAGTGTGTTTGTGTAAGTGCATGCGTCTGTGTGACAGAGATAGAGCCTTGTGAAACAGAAACTTAGATTTGCATGGCTCCTCTCCCGGAATAGAGCAGTACACTCCCCAGATGTTCCCCCATCCTTAACATCCTTAACATGACACCAGAGCTAGACCAGGAGGTTGGACAGTGGACATCAGACAGACTGACAGAGGTCAAAGATCAAAAGTTRATATGACAGTCTCAGGTCATTTCATAAGTCAGTTCACTAGTCTTGTGGTGTTGTGTGGTGTGGAAACGGTTGTGCACCGGCAGTCAGCCAGACTGGTTGAGTTCAAAGGTCAAATGGAGAGAGACAGTGACATACTGCAGTTTGGCGGGCCGCGGCAAGGAGAGGTGGAGCTAACTTCCTACAATTCTACACATTTTGCCATGAGGATGAGAGAATATGATGCTGTATAAAGCTAATTTCCTGCAATTCCACACACACACTGCCACACAAAGATATTCAGACCCCATGGATTGCTTCACTTTCATTTTGTTTATTTTTTATATTCCAAAACATGCATCTTGTACACTGTAAAGGAATACACTTTTTTGCCTAAATTCAAAGCCTTGTTCAGGGCAAATCCGACACAAATCACCACATTTTCAAGCATAGTGGTGGCTGCATCATGGTATGGGTATGCTTAACCCCGGCAAATACTGAGGAATTTTTCAGGATAAAAAGAAACGGAAGGGAGCTAAGCACAGGTAAAATCCTTGAGGAAAACTTGCTTCAGTCTTCTTTCCACCAGAGACTGGGAGAGGAATTATCCTTTCAGCAGGACAATAACCTACAACAAAAGGCCAAATCCTGAATAGCCAAGTTAGTTTTGACTTAAATCTGTATGAAAACTTATGGCTGTAACGGTACTCGTCCTCGTCTGATGACGAGCATGAAAGATCGAACCAATGTGCAGCGTGGTAAGTGTCMATTTTAATGAAATCCAACTGAACATGAACACTGAATGACAAAACAACAAAAGAGAATGAATGAGACTGTATCAGCTGCCTCTGATTGAGAACCATACTAGGCCAAACACAGAAATACAAAACCTAGACTATAAAACATAGAATGCCCACCCCAACTCACGCCCTGACCAAACTAAAATAAAGACATAAAAAAGGAACTAAGGTCAGAACGTGACAGT
>NW_019943182.1:42684-48956 GCF_002910315.2 Salvelinus sp. IW2-2015 | reverse complement strand
TCCAGGGTATCCTGCGCCGGCTCTGCATGCTGTTCTCCGGGGCGCTGGGAGGGTGCAGTGCGTCCTATGCCTGCGCGCCGCCCGTGCCGGGCGAATGTGGGCATTGAGCCTAAGGGAGAGGTGCGAGTAGTATGCACCAGATCTCCAGTGCTCACCCACAGCCCGGTTCAACCTGTGCCTGCACTCTGGAGGGTCCGGGCTAAAGTGGTCATCCAGCCTGGAGGAGTGGTGCCAAGGCTGCGCCACCAGAGCTCCAGTGCTCCCCCACAGCACGGCCATCCGGTGCCTCCTCCACGCACCAGGCCTCCTGTAGGTCTCCCCAGCCTGGTGGGCCTGTGGCAGCCCATGCACCAGGCTGTCTCTCCGTCTCCTCCCCCAGGTTCTCTCGTCTGTCCTGACTGCCAGAGCCGCCCGTCTGTCCTGAGCTGCCAGAGCCGCCGTCTGTCCTGAGCTGCCAGAGCGCCCGTCTGTCAGGAGCTGCTAGAGCCACCCGTCAGTCAGGAGCTGCTAGAGCCACCTGTCAGTCAGGAGCTGCCAGAGCCGCCCGTCAGTCAGCTGCCAGAGCCGCCCGTCAGTCAGGAGCTTCCAGAGCCGCCCGTCGGTCAGGAGCTGCCAAAGCCGCCATCGGTCCGGACTGCCAGAGTCGCCCTCACTTCGGAGCTGCCAGAGTCGCCCTTCACTCCGGCGCTGCCAGAGTCTCCCGTCTATTCGGGGCCCGCTGCAAGGTCCCCAGTCTGGGGACCTAAGTGGGCCAAGACTATGGTGGAGTGGGTCCACGTCCCGCACCAACGCTGCCACCGCGGTGAAATGCCCACCCAGACCTCCCCTATAGGTTCAGGTTTTGCGGCCGGAGTCCGCACCTTTGGGGGGGGGGGGGGGGTACTGTCACGTTCTGACCTTGTTCCTTTTATGTCTTTATTTTAGTTTGGTCAGGGCGTGAGTTGGGGTGGGCATTCTATGTTTTATAGTCTAGGTTTGTATTTCTGGTTTGGCCTAGTATGGTTCTCAATCAGAGGCAGCTGATACAGTTCTCATTCATTCTCTTTTGTTGTTTTGTCATTCAGTGTTCATGTTCAGTTGGATTTCATTAAATTGACACTACCACCTGCACATTGGTCGATCTTTCATGCTCGTCATCAGACGAGGACGAGTACCGTTACAGCCATAAGTTTTCAATACAGATAAGTCAAAACTAACTTGGCTATTCAGGATTTGGCCTTTTGTTGTAGTTATTGTCCTGCTGAAAGGATAATTCCTCTCCCAGTCTCTGGTGGAAAGAAGACTAAGCAAGTTTCCTCAAGGATTTTACCTGCTGCTTAGCTCCCTTCCGTTTCTTTTTATCCTGAAAAATCCTCAGTATTTGCCGGGGTTAAGCATACCCATACCATGATGCAGCCACCACTATGCTTGAAAATGTGGTGATTTGTGTCGGATTTGCCCTGAACAAGGCTTTGAATTAGGCAAAAAAGTGTATTCCTTTACAGTGTACAAAGATGCAGTTTTGGAATATAAAAAATAAACAAATGAAAGTGAAGCAATCCATGGGGTCTGAATATCTTGTGTGCAGTGTGTGTGTGGAATTGCAGGAAATTAGCTTTATACAGCATCATATTCCTCATCCTCATGGCAAAATGTGTAGAATTGTAGGAAGTTAGCTCCACCTCTCCTTGCCGCGGCCCGCCAAACTGCAGTATTCACTGTCTCTCTCCATTTGACCTTTGAACTCAACCAGTCTGGCTGACTGCCGGTGCACAACCGTTCCACACCACACAACACCACAAGACTAGTGAACTGACTTATGAAATGACCTGAGACGTCAATCAACTTTTGATCTTTGACCTCTGTCAGTCTGTCTGATGTCCACTGGCCAACCTCCTGGTCTAGCTCTGGTGTCGTGTTAAGGAGGGGAACATCTGGGGATGTACTGCTCTATTCCGGAGAGGAGCCATGCAAATCTAAGTTTCTGTTTCACAAGGCTCTATCTCTGTCACACAGACGCATGCACTTACACAAACACACTATACGCTGCACAGAAGTCTTGGCCAGCTGTGTGTGTCTGGTGGTCAACCAAGCACTGAGGCACACAACACTTAGGAACATTTAGCTGCACACATGATTATATGTGGACATGATAAGGATTATTCATCCTCAATAGGACATTTTACCTGCATCTTTCTGATAAGAAGGAACATTTGTAGACATGGAAGTTGGGAGGGTTATGAAACTAGTTTGTAACCATTATTTCTGTGAGTTTAAAGTGGTTATACTTGGTGGGTGTCATATTACAAGACCCTTATATCTACAGACACTACCCGTTCTAATACCATTTACCATACAACCAGGATATATATATACAGACACTACCCATTCAAATCCATTTACCATACAACCAGGATGATATCTACAGGCACTACCTGTTCTAATCCATTACCAACAACCAGGATATATATCTACTTGCACTACCATTCTAATCCATTTACCAACAACCAGGATTATATATACAGACACTACCCATTCAAATCCATTTACCATACAACCCCGAAACGGCGTACCGGAGACCAGACACGCTGAGCCGGCACAACACGCCCTGGCTGGATGCCCACTCTCGCATGGCACTTGCGGGGGGCTGGCCTATAGCGCTCTGGGCTATGAGCGCGTACTGGTGACACCGTGCGCTCCACCGCATAACACGGTGCCTGACCAGTACAACGCTGCTTTCGGTAAGCACGAGGAGTGGGCTCAGGTCTCCAACCTGACTCCGCCAACCTTCCCGTGTGCCCCCCAAATGTTTTTTGGGGGGGCTGCCTCTCGTGCCTCTCGCGCTGCCGTGCTACCTCCTCATATCGCCGCCGCTCAGCTCTCGCTGCCTTCAGTTCTTCCTTGGGGCGGCGATATTCCCCAGCCTGTGCCCAGGGTCCCTTACCGTCTAGCATCTCCTCCCAAGTCCAGGAGTCCAGAACCGTCTGCTAAAGACATAAAAAAGGAACTAAGGTCAGAACGTGACAATGGCACGTTATGAAAATTGCTGTATAGCCAAAAGAGTAATGGGCAAATATTGCACAATGCAGGTGTGGAAAGCTCTTAGAGACTTACCCAAGAAGACTCACAGTTGTAATCACTGTCAAAGGTGTTTCTAACATGTATTGATTCTGGGAGCTGAATACTTATGCAACAACTATATTTTAGCTATTATATTTCTTTACATTTTTTTAAAATATAATTTTTTTCTTGCACTTTGACATTAGAGTATTTTGTGTAGATTGCTGACATAAAATAGCAATTTAATCCATTCTAATCCCACTTTGTATAAAATGTGAAGAAATCCTAGGCATCTGAATACTTTTGTAAGGCACTTTATTGCCATGGGGCAGACAGAAAAATGTGCAGTTTTTAGCTAATCTCATGCTATTCTACACACAAGTTCACAGAACAGGACCGCCGAGTGCTGAAGCGCGTAGCGTGTAAAAATTGTATATCCTCGGTTACAACACTCACTACCAAGTTCCAAACTGCCTTTGGAAGCAACGTCAGCCCAATAACTGTTCGTCAGGAGCTTCATGAAATGGGTTTCCATGGCCAAGCAGCCGCACACAAGCCTAAGATCACCATGCTCAATGCCAAGCGTCGCCGCCGTTGGACTCTCAAATCAAATCAAATTGTATTAGTCACGTGCGCCGAATACAACAGGTGTAGACTTTACAGTGAAATGCTTACTTACGAGCCCCTAACCAACAATGCAGTTTARAAAAATACAGATAAGAATAAGAAATAAAGGTAACAAGTAATTAACTTCTCTAGGGTAGGGGGCAGCATTCGGAATTTTGGATGAAATGCATGCCCAAATTAAACGGCCTGTTTCTTGGGCACAGAAGATATGATATGCATATAACTGGTAGGTTTGGATAGAAAACACTCTAAAGTTTCCAAAACTGTTAAATAGTGTCTGTGAGTTTAACAGAACTGATTTGGCAGGCAAAAACCTGAGAAAAATCCATTCAGGAAGTAGTTTTTCTTTTTGGTTTGTAGTTTTCTATTCAATGCCATTACAGTATCCCTTGACTTAGGACTCAACTTGCAGTTTCTATGCCTTCCACTAKATGTCAACAGTCTTTAGAATGTGTTTCAGTCTTGTATTCCGAAAAATTAGGAAGTAAGAGGAGTCTGAATGAGTGGACCCTAAAGTTTCACGGAGCTTTTTCCTGCGCAAGACCGAGAGAGTGCGTTTCTTGTTTACATTTTATATTGACTACGTTATTGTCCGGTTGAAATAGTATTGATTATTTAGGCTAAAAACAACCTGAGGTTTGAATATAAACATCGTTTGACATGTTTCTATGAACTTTACGGATACAATTTGGATTYTTTTGTCTTCCTGTTTTGACTGCGTTTCAGCCTGTGGATTACTGAAGAAAACGCGCGAACAAAACAGAGGTTTTGGGGTTTAAAGAGCTATCGAACAAGAGGACATTATTGAGTAAATGAATGTCTGCTGAGTGCAACCATATGAATATCATCAAAGGTAAGGGATTAATTTTATCTCTATTTCTAAATTGTGTAGCTGTTCTATCTGGCTGGCTCTGTTTGTAATGATTTGTCTGTGGGCTATGTTCTCATAATCGTAATGTATGCTTTCGCCGTAAAGCATTTTTTAAATCTGAGACCGTGGTTGGATTCACAAGAAGTTTAATCTTTAAACCTGTGTAAAATATGTTTTGTTTTCTGAATTTTTATAATGAGTATTTCTGTATTTCAATTTGGCGCCCAGCAGTTTCACTGGCTGTTGAAGGGGTGGGACGCTACCGTCTCACGTGACCAAGAGAGCTTAAAGAGGAGCAGTAAAATAACAATAGCAAGACTATATAAAAGGGGGGTACCGGTACAGAGTCAATGTGCGGGGGCACCGGTTAGTTGAGGTAATATGTACATGTAGGTAGAGTTATTAAAGTGACTATGCATAGATGATAACAACAGGGAGTAGCAGCGGTGTAAAAGAGGGGGGGCAATGTCTAGGTAGACATTTGATTAGGTGTTCAGGAGTCTTATGGCTTGGGGGTAGAAGCTGTTTAGAAGCCTCTTGGACCTAGACTTAGCGCTCCGGTACCGCTTATATTGCGGTAGCAGAGAGAACAGTCTATGACTAGGGTGGATGGAGTCTTTGACAATTTGTAGGGCCTTCCTCTGACACCGCCTGGTATAGAGGTCCTGGATGGCCAGTGATGTACTGGGCCGTTCGCACTACCCTCTGTATTGCCTTGCGGTCGGAGGCCGAGCAGTGATGCAACCAGTCACAGGCAGTGATGCAACCAGTCAGGATGCTCTTGATGGTGCAGCTGTAGAACCCTTTGAAGATTTGAGGACCMATGCCAAATCATTTCAGTCTCCTGAGGGGGAATAGTTTTTGTCGTGCCCTCTTCACGACTGTCTTGGTGTGCTTGGACCATATTAGTTTGTTGGTGATGTGGACGCCAAGGAACCTTGGTGTCCACTCTCAACCTGCTCCACTGCAGCCCTGTTGATGAAAAAGGGGGCGTGCTCGGTAGCCCACAATCATCTCCTTTGTCTTGATCACGTTGAGGGAGAGGTTGTTGTCCTGGCACCACACGACCAGGTCTCTGACCTCCTCCCTATAGGCTGTCTCATCGTTGTCTGTGATCAGGCCTACCTCTGTTGTGTCATCGGCAAACTTAATGATGGTGTTGTYGTGCCTGRCCATGCAGTCATGAGTGAACAGGCAGTACAGGAGGGGTCTGAGCACGCACTCCTGAGGGGCCCCTGTGTTGAGGATCAGCGTGGCAGATGTGCTGTTACCTACCCTTACCACCTGGAGGCGGCCCATCAGGAAGTCCAGGATCCAGTTGCAGAGGGAGGTGTTTAGTCCCAGGGTCCTTAGATATTTGATGACCTTTGAGGGCACTATGGTGTCAATGAATAGCATTCTCACATAGGTGTTCCTTTTGTCCAGGTGGGAAAGGGCAGTGTGGAGTGCAATAGAGATTGCATCATTTATGGATCTGTTGGGGCGGTATGCAAATTGGAGTGGGTCTAGGGTTTCTGGGATAATGGTGTTGATGTGAGCCATGACCAGCCTTTCGAAGCACTTCATGGCTACAGACGTGAGTGCTACGGGTCGGTAGTCGTTTAGTCAGGTTACCTTAGTGTTCTTGGGCACAGGCACTATGGTGGTCTGCTTTAAACATATTGGTATTACAGACTCTGACAGGGAGAGGTTGAAAATGTMAGTGAAGACACTTGCCAGTTGGTCAGCGCATGCT
>NW_019943182.1:36083-36555 GCF_002910315.2 Salvelinus sp. IW2-2015 | reverse complement strand
GTTTTCTTATGGTGGAATACAGCTCATTCAGTGCTGTTTTAGTGCCAGCCTCTGACTGTGGTGGTATGTAACAACTACAAAAAATACAGACGAAAACTCTCTAGGTAGGTAGTGTGGTCTACAGTTTCTCATGCGATACTCTACCTCAGGCGAGAAATAGCTCGAGACTTCCTGAGATATTGTGCACCAGCTGTTTTTTTTACAAAAATACATAGTCCGCCGCCCCTTGTTTTACCAGACGCCGCTGTTCTATCCTGCCGGTGCAKCGTATAACCAGYCAGCTGTATGTTGATAGTGTCRTCGTTCAGCCACGTCTCCGTGAAGCATAAGATATTACAGTTTTGAATGTCCCATTGGTAGTTTAATCTTCCGCGTAGGTCATCTATTTTATTGTCCAAAGATTGCGTGTTTGCTAGCAGAATGGAAGGACCTGGGGGTTTATTGGATTGCCTACGAATTCTCAGAAGGCAGC
>NW_019943182.1:0-30083 GCF_002910315.2 Salvelinus sp. IW2-2015 | reverse complement strand
GTTAAACAATTTAAAGGCAATGCTACCAAATACTAATTGAGTGTATGTAAACTTCTGACCCACTGGGAATGTGATGAAAGAAATAAAAGCTGAAATAAGTCATTCTCTCTACTACTATTATGACATTTCACATTCTTAAAATAAATTGGTGATCCTAACTGACCTAAAACAGGGCATTTTTACTTGGATTAAATGTCAGGAATGGTGAAAAACTGAGTTTAAATGTATTTGGCTAAGGTATTTTGTAAACTTCCGACTTCAACTGTATCTCTCTCTCTATTTGTTTCTATTCCTGTGTCTCTCTCGCTCTTCTCTTTCTCCCTTTTTGTTTCTTATACACAGCAGGTGTGTGTTTTCCTATAGAGTGGTGTTTTGCATAACTGTTGAACCTCACTGSTCCWGACACTTTAAGACTKCAGTGTTAGCAGCATTGGGTCCAGTCTGCTCACTCCTCTCAGAAACACAGATTATGACGATGAAGACGATGAAGATGATATCACTGATTCCACTGCTGATCATACTGGGGTTCCTGACTCAGGGTGAGAAACTCTCAGCATCTCTCCCTATGGTCYACTGGTTTTAACAGGTTTTAATGGGCTGTACATGTTTGRAMATKGAAAACTTTTTCAATGCCTTTTATATGGATTTCTAAGACAACTCAAAGCTAATTTCTCCGTTTCAATTTCAGAGTCATCTGCACAACGTGTCCTGAATCAAGCTGATGAATCTAAGTCAGTTCATCTGGGAGACAGCGTGTCTATCAAAGCTGTTGCAAGTTCAACCGGCATTGATGATGACATGAGCTGGTACCTRMTGAAACCTGGACAGGCTCCTAAACTCCTCATCTATWCAGTAAAAACCCTTCAGTCTGGAWCACCATCTAGATTCAGKGGCAGTAGATCAGGTACTGAGTACACTCTTAAAATCACTGGTGTCCAAGCTGAAGATRCAGGAGATTACTATGGTATGGGTKWWTATRGCRGCYYRGTGTTCACACAGTGATTTAGAGTCATACAAAAACCTCCCTCAGTCAGACTGCACAGAGTCTGAACTGCTGCAGCTGGGACCTAATGCAGGTGCTGAGGGACAACAGATTATGACATTGAAAGCTGGTCCGCTGAACACAGAATTGAGATCCTCACACAGCATTAGATAGTCCCACACCAGGACAATGTTACTCTGGTTACTCACGACAGGATCATAGTTCACCCCCAACCACCTCCTCTACACAGACATAACCATTACTTCACCTCCATATAGAAACCACCACTTCACTACCACACCATTGACCTTCAGCTCTGGAATGTTCAGATAGAAATACATTGTGTCAGACATCATTATCTGTCAAAAAGAACATGGAGAGTTAGCTTTATTCATTACATTTATATCGTTCATGTTCTAAATGTTTCACCTCACTGAATGCAGCCCTGATTTTGCACTGGCACAGGGTGGGATGGGTTTTGCTTCTCCCAGAATAGAGTAGTTCTGTCCCCAGGGGGTCAGACCAGACAGAGGAGAGAGAGGAGCGAGGACAGAGAGACAGAGAGAAAAGACAGAGAGAGCAAAAGAGAGAGAGAGAGACAAGAGAGAGAGAGACAGAGAGAGAGAGACAGAGAGAGAGAGAGACAGAGAGAGAGGAGAGAGAGGACGAGAGAGAGAGAGAAGAGAGAGAGAGAGAGAGAGAGAGAGAGAGAGAGAGAGAGAGAGAGAGAGAGAGAGAGAGAGAGAGAGAGAGAGAGAGAGAGAGAGAGAGAGAGAGAGAGAGAGAGAGAGAGAGAGAGAGAGAGAGAGAGAGAGAGAGGAGAGAGAGAGGAGAGAGAGAGAGAGAGAGAGAGAGAGAGAGAGAGAGGAGGAGAGAGAGAGAGAGAGAGGAGAGAGAGAGAGGAGAGAGAGGAGGAGAGAGGAGACAAGCATGAAACAGCAGAACACACATACAACAAACAGTCACTACAGAACACATGACACACATAACCAACCCGTAAAGTATTAACATCCCATATATTGGCCAGCTATGTAAACTTTACATGGATTTATCCTGTAATAGATGTGGTTTAATTGATACATACATTTTCTCTCTTCTAATGCTCTTAAGGGGAAAGTAATCTAAAAGTATCTGAATGTAATCAGACTTAACATTACTGAGTTTGGGTAATCCAAAACTTACGTTACTGATTACAATTTTGGACAGGTAATTATTAACTGTTAGAAAGTAACCTACCCAACCCTGGATAAGATATTGTGTAAAATAATGAATTTTAAGAATGTATCTCCACTGTATTTTTGTTAACTAGCTAGTCAGACATTTTTATAGGAATTGATTGCATTCATTTTTCAAATTAACTGCCAATATGCCAACATTCCATTTAAACAATGCAGACAATCCACAGCCAGACACTGTCTTAAATCAGTTGATGATGGGACTTAGACAAGTTGTAAATGCAACAAGTACTGATATTGCATCATATAATAGAACTCTCAGCTTTCCAAGAAAACAACAATTTAGACATTTATGGTCTGTTTACATATATTTTAGAGGCTACTTACAGAAAATKTGTTTAAACCCCATATAAACTGTATTTATGATTATCTGACAATATTTTAGGTTGACAGTAATTCTATTACCTAATTTCCGATATTTCACATGCCTTACTTTTATTTTCCTACATAAGTAAAATCAGGATTATACCTCATTCCAATTAGGCTGGTTGGATTTCTCCCTGACCACAATGGCTGCCATTTTCATCCCATTCTGGAACTTTGAGGGTTGATGACAYAGGCCCTCTAGTAATTTAATAGGATCTCTATGGCTAGGTTGAATATGGGAAGTATRAGACAATGAAGTAATTCCATGCGGAAGCATTCGAAAATAAACAAATTAATGGGAGCAGCTCCTTTGGAAACTACTAGCGCCRTTTKTAACTAGCAACGCTGGTCCCATGAATTTCAAAGAGTGATGCGATATTAGAATCCTCTTGTCTTTACCTGTATATTTTGAAWGAAGCTCTATGGTCGCGCCACCTGTCATGGTTCCACCTGTCACCAGAGGGCAGCAGAGACCGTCCTAGAGACATTAATGACACTCAGGTGTGTCCTATTACTCATGATGATCTCCCTGTTAAAAGAGGTGTGTTTTCTGGTTTCTTTTGCAGAAGCTTGAATTGTTTACTCTGTGTGGTTGGTTCCTGAGTGAGTTTGTGAGATTTTATTGTTTTTCCAGTGTTACTGTGATCCTTTGGCTACCGGTTATCAGTAAAGTATTTGTTTATACCTAACCACTGATTCCTCATCTGGTCTCTTCTCTGCACCTGGGTCCCACGTCACACCACCCTCCTCAGATAGGATATAAACACATCATAAGCCAAGGCAAAGAAAATTAGAACTGCAGGAAACTAGGAACTAGCAAACAGCCTCATTGGAAAATGTGTAGAATAACATGAGATTAGCTTTAAAAACACTGATGTTTCTCTCTGCTCCATGGCAAATGTGGTAGCATAATTATAAGATTGTTATGTTTGCACCAAATGGTTGTTTTATGAACTAGAGTAAGGCCTTGGTCTGGCAACTGTTAGAGATGGTTTCCACTCTAGCTTCCTGTAGTTAGTCTGGACGTATGGTTAAGGAAATGGGATTTGCTKGAGCTGACAATGGCTTGGTGATAAAAACCTAAAGCTGGCATTCCATAGACAAGATGTGGTGTGTGTGACCCGAGACAGAGATAGCCTGGAAGACTTTAGAACAATGTCTCATTGTCTCATCCTGGCACCTGGGAAACTAAGCCGGGGTTGGGGGTAAGACAAAATCCCGTTAAGATAACCAGGAAATGGACCATGGTAGCTTTTGGGAAGTTGGAACAGGATGACTAAACATTTTTAGGTCCTATTTAAGGTCTCTGTTTTTTAATTATCAGTTAGACTCTCGSTCGACGGTTTCATTATTGTACTAATTAATCGATATTGAATGAAGATTGTTTGAATAAATTACAAAGTGTCTCTCACTTGAATAGAATATTCCACCACACAATAAAGGGCCTTGCAAAAGTTTTCAGGACCCTTGGATTTCTTCACATTTTATTGTAATGCACAGTGGGATTAAATTTAATGAAACCGTTTTTTTTCAACAATCTACACAAAATACTCCAATGTCAAAGTACAAGAACATTTTTATATTTTTCTAAAGATTAATACAAATGTTAAAACTAAAATATTATCGTTGCATAACTATTCCGCTCACTGAGTCAATACATGTTAGAAACACCTTTGACATCGATTACAGCTTTGAGTCTTCTTGGGTAAGTCTCTGAGAAGCATTCCACACCTGAATTGTGCAATATTTTCAATTTTTTCTTTACAAAATTCTCAAAGCTCTATCAAGATGTTGGGGATCATGGCTATACAGCAATTTTCAAAACTTGCCAAAGATTTTCAAGCAGATTTAAGTCAAAACTGTAACTTGGTCATTCAGGAACATTCATTGTCTTCTGGGTAAGCAATTCCAGTGTAGATTTGGCCTCGTGTTGTAGGTTATTGTCCTGCTGAAAGGTGAATTTCTCTCCCAGTCTCTGGTGTAAAGCAGACTGAATCAGGTTTTCCTTTAGGATTTTACCTGTCCTTAGCTCCATTCCGCTTCTTTGTATCCTGAAAAACTCTCMAATATTTGCCAATGACAAGCATACCCATACCATGATGCAGCCACCACCATGCTTGAAAAATAGGAGGCAGTTACTCAGTGATGTGTTGGATTTGCTCCAAACATAAGGCTTTAGGCCAAAAAGTRTATTCCTTTTCTGTGTCTTATACAGTATTACTTTAGTCCCTTGTTACATAGAAGATGCATATTCTGCATATTTGTATTCTTTTCAATCTGTCATTAATGTCACTGTTGTGATTCACTAGAATGTTGTTGATCCTTTCTAGTTTTCTCCCATCATAGCCATTAAACTCTGTAGACTGTAGAATCACCAATGGCCTCATGGTGACATCCCTGGGCAGTTTCATTCCTTTCCTGCAGCTCAGTTCAGAAGGACAACTGTATCTTTGAGGGGTCTGGGTGGCTTAATACATAATTCACAGCATAATTATTAACTTTGACCTTGCTTAATGAGATATATAATGTCTGATCTGTTATTGTTACTCCCTTCTTGACGAGGGTTTCGATAACCTCCCTGGTCTTTGTAGTCGAATCTGTGGATGAAATTCAATACTTGACTAATGGGCCATAGAGCTGGGTGGCAGGTAGCCTAGTACTTAAGAGTGTTGGGCCAGTAACCGAAACGTCACTGGTTTGAATCCCATAGCCGACTAGGTGAATAATTTGTTGATGTACCCTTGAGCAAGGCACTTAACACTAAATGTTCCTGTAAGTCACTCTGAAAAATAGCAGCTGCTAAATGACTAATACGTAACATGTAAATGTATGTAAGGGGGACAGAGGAAGGGTTAATCATTAAAAAATAATGTMAACTTCTATTTTTTCAGAGTGAGTGCATGTCACTTTTTATGTGATTTGTTAAGCCCAATTTAACTCCTGAACTAATTTAAGCTCGACTAAGTAAAGGTGCTGAATACTTATGCAAYGACTCTATTTTAGTTATGAATTTTTCTTAAAGAAAATATGATTTTTCATTCAGACATTACAGAATATTTTGTATAGATTGTTGACAAAAATGACAAATCAATTTTAATCCCACTTTGTAACAATAAAATGTGAAAAGTCATGAAGGCAGTCAAATTCCACGTGACTGTTTAGTCATTGTAATTAGGCTTCTCTAAGCTCTGATGCTGCTGATCATTAGTAGCCTACCAAACTTGCTAACTGCCTGGTACTCAGCACTCTATTGTCCTTGTAATCACTCTAACATCAATCTAATCAAACACGTCACGAGAGCCCATGAGCTCATGTTGCGCAACCTTTCTGTTGGCTATGCAATTGCGTGAGAAAACAGAGTGATGGCCTCTATTAAAAAGAGGAGGATCCCATCAGCTTTCTATAGGCTATGCCTACCATATTTATTTCTCAACTTTACTAATATTAAGCACATTGCTTCTCTTTACAACAGGAGTATAGCCTACCTGGCTGGCAGGAAAATGAACCACAGGAAAGCGTTTTTGTTATTTAAGTGCATAGATGACATCTATTTTATTCCCGCTGCCCATGTTTCTAGACACGTCCATGATAATTGTCCTTTCTAAATCAAAACAAATTTCACAGATATATTATTTAGTATATGTAAAGACAAGATTAAATCAAGACTAGTCTGATGGGTGACAATATTAACCTATCACTTGTGAATTATGTATTATCACTATATGCCCATCATAAGGCAAGAAACAATACATTTTTAAAAAACTTTTTCGAATCGCACACCTCATGTAGCCTAGACCATAGGCCTATATGTTTTGATAAGGTTTGTATCACAACTAAAGTGGACAAATAACTTCTTAAAATTAAGCACATTAATCCGCTATGCAATGGGTGTAGAGCCAGACTGGCATACATAAGCAGCGTGTGAGTTTTAATTTTGGGGTAGATCATTTTCACCATAAAAATATACCTTTGAAATAAAAGCATTACATGGATAATCGCATTTGCGGTCACTTTTAATAAGGGTGTTTTCCCGCTAATGGAACATTTGTGCTTATAGCCTACTGCCATGTGTACATTGCTGCGCTTTTAACGTGAACAAATAGCCAAATAGTTTATCAACATTTAWAGCTAAATGTTCTGATCTGTTGCGTCAGCCACATTGCGTAAAAAAGTGTTTTTGATGCTAGTGGTTGTATTAATTTGGGATCTATCGCATCCCACAACTGTCCAAGACTATGTTTGGAATATTTATTTCTCGCATGGAATAGAATAGGTCAACWTTTGCACTACGGGGGATAGTAGATTGACATAGGCTAGTGCTTTTGCTGTTCGTTAGTCCTACTCATCTTGTGGGCTGACGAAAGTAAATGTGGACAGTTCTTCCAATTTATTCAATATGCAACTCAGAATTGGAGGGTTCTGAGTTGCGTCCCCAATGTGTCTGTCTTCACTTGTAGCCTGTGAGAAAGACCAGATCACATAATGGAGAGCCATGTGAGTGAGAGGTGCTTCAGAGCGCGTAGCACCCAAGGAGAAGGGCACAACGCAGCACTCCGGGCCAAGGGCACAATGGCCACGGGCCGCAAAAGGCATGGCTTTTTTGGGGAGTGCATTATGGCCACACACAGGGGATGCTGCCGTGAAATTCGAAGCATTATCAAGTGCTTGTCAAATTGTGAATGAGAGATTGATAAAGTGTGTACGGCATGTACACCTAGAATGTGTTGTTTGAACAGGTAGGCGATTTACTACCACCTGCAGTTATGAAATGTTTGCTCCCGAGTATATTTCATTGGCTGATCCCTCCTGATGACCTGGATGGAATTATGTGATCTTTCCCTAACCCTTAGGATTCCCCACCCTGTTGAGTCCTCTCTCCTCCCTCTTCGTCTCCTTCTCAAAACCCATTGGAAGAAAAACCAGAGGTCCCTCCCCTCTGACCTTCTCCTCCAATGGGTTTTGAGAAGGAGGCGAGGAGAGAGGACATGAGGAGTATTCAATTGAGATCTTCCCTTCGCAGAAACTGGTTTTCTCCATCTAGAATTCACTATCATACTCTGGTCTGAACTGAACTTCAGCATGACACCACTTTACCACAWGAGGGYGCCATCAACCTGAAAATATCAGAGMMATTGATAAACAGGTACCATTACATTTTGTGAAGTCTAATATTCAGACAATTAACATTTGAGGAATGGTATACCAGTGGGAGGTTCATCCTGAAATCAAATGGAATTTGGACTCAGCTTAACATAAGACTATGTAGATATAATGGAGGTATAATATAATAATGTCTGACAAACTTTGATTTTGGGGTGTTATCATAGTTATCATCCTTTAAATGAAATTCTCCTTAGGATGGAATGACTCACGGCTAACAGCAAAATAACAGATATGAGAGTTATAAGTCACTCTCTCACTCTCTGTCTTTCTCTCTATCTSTSTCTCTCTCTCCTTCCCCTTTCTCTGTTTCACACACCCAGCAGCCTATAGAGTGGTGTTTTGCATAGCTGTTGAGATCTCACTGGTCCAGACACTTTAAGACTTCAGTGTTAGCAGCATTGGGTTCAGTCTGTTCAGTCTTCTCAGAGACATAGATTATGATGATGATGAAGATGAGGATGATGATGATATCACTGATTCCACTGCTGATCACGCTGGGGTTCCTGACTCAGGGTGAGAACGTCTCTTACCTTTCTGAACGGTCGTATTAAGACAGCATCTGTTAAGAAACAGAGAAGATTTGAGTACAGTAGTTTTCTACTGTTTGTACAAGTTTCCGATGCCTTTATTTAGATTATTGTGACTAATCAAATATTATTATCCACTGTTTAATTTCAGAGTCATCTGCAAATCATTTCCTGAATCAAGCTGATGAATCAAAGTCTGTTAGTCTGGGAAAGACTGTGTCTCTCAGTGCTACAGGAGGTTCAGGTATTGGTGATGATATGAGCTGGTACCTGCTGAAACCTGGACAGGCTCCTAAACTCCTCATCTATWMAGTAAAAACCCTTCAGTCTGGAACACCATCTAGATTCAGTGGCAGTAGATCAGGTACTGAGTACACTCTTACAATCACTGATGTCAAAGCTGAAGATGCAGGAGATTACTATGGTATGGGTGTATATAGCGGCCCAGTGTTCACACAGTGATTTAGAGTCGTACAAAAACCTCCCTCAGACTGCACAGAGACTGTACTGCTGCAGCTGGGACCTACTGCAGGTGTTGAGGAACAACAGACTATGATATGAAACACTGGTTCACTGAACACACAACTCAGGTCCTGGTTATATGACATCACCAAGCATAAATAACCACTACTTTACCACAAATGGTCAGATAATGTGGTTCCCAGAATAGAGCACCTCTATTCCCAGATATTCATAACCACCACTTTACCCCCATACTGAACATCTGGTTACAACTCACAAATGAATCTCAAATACACCAACTAGTTTAGTGACGATCAAAACTAACAACTATATTCCATAACCTCGTCCCATGTCTATAATGGTCAGATGATGTGGTTCTGCTCCTGTCCCCAGGTATTCACTGTCCCAAGGGGGTCTACCCMCTACCCTCCCTCCCTCACCCCCGTCCAACCTTCTAATGTTCATGTTGTTACAGAGCAGTTTAGTCTTTGTTTAACAACCACAAGTCCACAGATATTCACTTCTATTTCTTTACATAATAAAAATCAKRGACACCTTGTTWGACATTAATACAAAGTATTTTATTAGGTTAACATTTCCAATCTAAAAGCAAAATCAATAAAACACAGGTACAGATTTAAAGATGCAGAATCCCAGATTGATGACCAGAGCTGAAGCTCTAGATAGATATTTAGAATGATAGAATGACAGATAGGTGTTCTCTGTGTACAGGGTGTCTACTGGGAGCAGTGGTGTGGCTCCAGTGTGTGAGTGACGGGGGTCTGGTCCTTTAGGGTGGCCTCACAGGTGACTGAGCCAGCCTTCCTCCACTGGTCAGTGGGGAGGGTGAGGCTGCTGCTCCAGCTGTAGTGGCCGTCCTTCTCCAGGACCTCCAGGCTCTGGCTGCCCTGCAAGGCCCCCCCGGCCCCCAGCCTCCAACCCAGCTTCCAGCCCCCCGGGAAGCCCCTGTTAGCCAGGCACACTAGGGCCACATTCCCCTGGTCCTGCTCCTCACCGGAGGGGAGTAGGACAGTCAGGGAGGGAGGTACCACACCCACTAGGAGAGAGGATGAGGGGGAAAGAGAGATGACATGTAAGGGTTAAACTGGACAAGAACCTTGAAGAACTTTCAGCAACTTTAATATGAAGAAACAAATATGATATTTGTATTGTATGAAATAGTCTGTGAACATGGCAGGTTATCTATAAATATATTTTACACACTCTTTTCCTTCCCYCCACTATCATCGATGAAGCATGACCACACACTACAGTCAGTGATGCATTAAAGTACAGTACAGAAATATAACTTACATGCTTACAATATAACATGTTTAATAATGCTGCTGTACTGTTTTTGTGTATTTAAAGACATCGAACACATCAAAGTATTATTTCTTGGTATATGAAGTTTTTGTCCTTGAATGATCATTAGAGTATGTGGAAACATCGCAAACTATYAGAATCAGATMAATTAAACATTCACAACTACAACCTTTTCTGAATAATTACTTTTGTGACTTTATAAATGTTCAATTGATTGTATTATAAGAAGGATAAATCTCTTGTACTTACAGTCAACGATGAGTTTGGTGCCTCCACCGAAAGTGTACCACAGTGATACAGACTCATTGAACAGCCGTACAACAACCTCCTGCACTTTACACACACCAGTAACTCTCTACACAACACACATTCAACCCTACCACTGATTGTCTGTCAAAAACACCACAAACATGTCATAACTTTCAAATTCATTTAGTTTGATATTTTAGATTATTACTATTACTTTTTGCTGACTATAAAATATAAATGTTGGAGATGTGTAATATCTCTGACAAACTCACTAAGTACAAGAAGGCAGCCATATAGAATCTAAATACACTAGGGCTGAATGAAAACACTTACATGTAAATAAATACTATGGTAAATTCCAGGCCTTCCACAGATTTAGGTCAGCTATTTCCTTCCATGTTTAATAATATTATTGTGTTGCAGTAACAGTTTCGTCATCTGTCCTGAGGTCGGGTATTTCCATAGAGGAGGTGCTTTGCATTGGCAGCTCAGGCTTCAGTGCTCTGGGAGTGTTTATAGCCCTGAGAGTTTCAGACATCATGACTGAGATCTGTCTTGACACATTATCATCGTTGGGCCCAGTCTGTTGTCTTCTCAGAGCCACAGATGATGATGAACATGATGAAGATGTTATCACTGATTCCACTGCTGATCACACTGGGGTTCCTGACTCAGGGTGAGAAAGTCTGCTCTCTGACCTTTCTGAACTGCCGTCTTCAGAGAGCATCTGTTAAGAAGCAGAGAAGTTTTGAGAAGCCTCTCTGATACTGCTTGTACATGGTGAGAGATTACAGTTATTTTATATGGATTCTGTTGACTTGTTCTCCACCTCTCATTTCCAGAATCGTCTGCTGGAGTTGTGACTCAGTCTCCTACTGTCAAGTCTGTTAGTCTGGGAGAGACTGTATATCTGAGCTGCACAGCCAGCAAGGGGGTGGATGATGACCTGAGCTGGTACCTGCAGAAACCTGGACAGTCCCCTCAACTCCTCTTCTATAAAATAAGTCGACGTCAGTCTGAAACTCCTGGTCATTTCAGTAGCAGTGGAGCGGAACCAGATTTTACTCTGACCATCAGTGTAGTCCAGGCTGAGGATGTTGGAGATTACTACTGCATGGGTTCGTACACTGATGAGAACACACAGTGATTTAGAGTCGTACAAAAACCTCCCTCAGTCAGACTTCTCAGAAACTGTACTGCTGCAGCTGGGATCTGAAACAGGTGCTGAGGGACAACAGACTATGACATGAAACACTGAACACAGACTTAAGATCCTCACACAGCATTAGACAGTCCCACACCAGGACAATGTTACGCTGGTTACTCATGACAGGATCATAGTTCACCCAACCACCTCCTCTACACAAACATAACCATAACTTCACCTCTGGAATGTTCAGATATAAATTAATTGTGTAGAACAGACATCATTATTTGCCAAAAAGAACATGTGGTGTTAGCTCTATTCATTGCATTTCTATCTTTAATCTTCTAAATATTTCACCTCACTGAATGCAGCCCTGATTTACATGGTCAGGGTGGGATGGTTTTAGCTCACTCCCAGAATAGAGAAGGGGTCAGCGGGTGTTCAGGGGTCTGTCTCACCCAGGCGCGGTCAGACCAGACCAGGATAGAGAAAGAAGGAACCCAGAGAGGAGAGAGGAGAAGAGAATAAAAGAGGAGAAGTGCAACCCAGAAGTCAATGAACCCGGAGAATAGTGAGAGGCGAGAGAGAAGAGAGAGAGAGAAGAGGAGAGAGAGAAGAGAGAAAGAGAGAGAAGAGAGAGAGAGGAACAGAGAGACAGAGACAGAGAGACAGAGACAAAGACAGAGGAGAGATGAGGAGAGAGAGAGAGAAGAGAGAGAGAGAGAAGAAAGAGAGAAGAGAGAGAGAGAGAAGAGAAGATGGAGAGACAAACGAGAGGATGAGAGAGACGAGAAGCGAGCAGATAGAGGAAAGAGAGAGAGAAGAGAGAGAGAGAGAGAGAGAAGAGAGTGAGACGAGAGAGAGAGAGAGAGGAGAGAGAGACGAGAGAGAGAGAGAGGAGAGAGACGAGAAGATAGGAGATAGAGAGAAGGAGACAGAGACAAGACAGAGACAGAACAGGACAGAGACAGAGACAGAGACAGAGACAGAGACACAGACAGAGAAGAGAGAGAGAGAGAGAGAGAGAGAGAGAAGAAGAGAGAGAGAGAGAGAGAGAGAGAACAACCCATATTTATGCTTATTTATTTTAACTTGTGCCTTTAAAACCATTTGTACATTGTTACAACACTGTAATATATAATATAACATTTGTAATGTCTTATTGTTTTGAAACTTCTGTATGTGTAATGTTATACTGTTATTGTATTGTTTAATTTCACTTTTGATAAATTATCTACCTCACTTGCTTTGGCAATGTTAACACATATGTTTCCCATGCCAATAAAGCCCTTGAATTGAATTGAATTGAAATTGAGATTGAGAGAAGAGAGAGAGAAGAGAGAGAGAGAGAGAGACAGAGACAGAGACAGAGAGAGGGTACAAACGTTCCACTGCAATAGGTGAGGTGTAAACTTGGCAGTAGAAATCTTAACAGTATATTTGACCTCTCAGCTTCCCTATCAAATCTAAAAAATCTCAAATAGAAAACCGAAGAAATGAACAACAATGACAAATGGTTTGATAAAGAATGCAAAAATCTAAGAAAGAAATGAGAAACCTGTCCAACCAAAAACATAGGAGACCCGGAAACCTGAGTCTACGCCTTCACTATGGTGAATCACTAAACAATACAGAAATACACTACGAACAAGAAGGAACAGCACGTCAGAAATCAGCTCAATGTAATTGAAGAACCATAGACTCTAACCAATTCTGGAAATTGGAAAACACTAAACAAACAACAACACGAAGAATTATCTATCCAAAATGGAGATGTATGGGTAAACCACTTCTCCAATCTTTTGGCTCTATAACAAAGAATAAAGAGCAAAAACATATACATGATCAAATACAAATCCTAGAATCAACTATTAAAGACTACCAGAACCCACTGGATTCTCCAATTACCTTGAATGAGTTACAGGACAAAATAAAAGCCCTCCAACCCAAAAAGGCCTGTGGTGTTGATGGTATCCTTAATGAAATGATCAAATATACAGACAACAAATTCCAATTGGCATTATTAAAACTCTTTAACATCGTCCTTAGCTCTGGCATCTTCCCCAATATTTGGAACCAAGGACTGATCACCCCAATCCACAAAAGTGGAGACAAATTTGACCCCAATAACTACCGTGGAATATGCGTCAACAGTAACCTTGGGAAATACTCTGCATTATCATTAACAGCAGACTCGTACATTTCCTTAATGAAAACAATGTACTGAGCAAATGTCAAATTGGCTTTTTACCAAATACCGTACAACAGACCATGTATTCACCCTACACACCCTAATTGACAACCAAACAAACCAAAACAAAGGCAAAGTCTTCTCATGCTTTGTTGATTTCAAAAAGCCTTCGACTCTATTTGGCATGAGGGTCTGCTATACAAAATTGATGGAAAGTGGTGTTGGGGGTAAAACATACGACATTATAAAATCCATGTACACAAACAACAAGTGTGAGGTTAAAATTGGCAAAAAACACACACATTTCTTCTCACAGGGTCGTGGGGTGAGACAGGGATGCAGCTTAAGCCCCACCCCTTCAACATATATATCAACGAATTGGCGCGGGCACTAGAACAGTCTGAGCACCCGTCTCACCCTACTGAATCCGAAGTCAAATGTCTACTGTTTGCTGATGATCTGGTGCTTCTGTCACCAACCAAGGAGGGCCTACAACAGCACCTAGATCTTCTGCACAGATTCTGTCAGACCTGGGCCCTGACAGTAAATCTCATAAGACCAAAATAATGGTGTTCCAAAAAAGGTCAGTCGCCAGGACCACAAATTCCATCTAGACACCGTGCCCTAGAGCACACAAAAACATTACATACCTCGGCCTAAACATCAGCACCACAGGTAGCTTCCACAGAGCTGTGAACGATCTGAGAGACAAGCAAGAAGGGCATTCTATGCCATCAAAAGAACATAAATTTCAACATACCAATTAGGATCTGGCTAAAAATACTTGAATCAGTCATAGAGCACATTGCCCTTTATGGTTGTGAGGTCTGGGGTCCGCTCACCAACCAAGATTTCACAAAATGGGACAAACACCAAATTGAGACTCTGCATGCAGAATTCTGCAAAAATATCCTCCGTGTACAACGTAGAACACCAATAATGCATGCAGAGCAGAATTAGGCCGATACCCACTAATTATCAAAATCCAGAAAAGAGCCGTTAAATTCTACAACCACCTAAAAGAAGCGATTCCCAAACCTTCCATAACAAAGCCATCACCTACAGAGAGATGAACCTGGAGAAGAGTCCCCTAAGCAAGCTGGTCCTAGGGCTCTGTTCACAAACACAAACACACCCCACAGAGCCCAGGACAACAGCACAATTAGACCCAACCAAATCATGAGAAAACAAAAAAAATAATTACTTGACACATTGGAAAGAATTAACAAAAAAACAGAGCAAACTAGAATGCATTTGGCCCTAAACAGAGAGTACACAGTGGCAGAATACCTGACCACTGTGACTGACCCAAACTTAAGAAAGCTTTGACTATGTACAGACTCAGTGAGCATAGCCTTGCTATTGAGAAAGGCCGCCGTAGGCAGACATGGCTCTCAAGAGAAGACAGGCTATGTGCTCACTGCCCACAAAATGAGTGGAAACTGAGAGCTGCACTTCCTAACCTCACTGCCCAATGTATACCATCATTAGAGAGACATATTTCCCTCAGATTACACAGATCCACAAAGAATTTGAAAACAAATCCAATTTTGATAAACTCCATATCTACTGGGTGAAATTCCACAGTGCCATCACAGCAGCAAGATTTGTGACCTGTTGCCACAAGAAAAGGGCAACCAGTGAAAAACAAACACCATTGTAAATACAACCCATATTTATATGCCTATTTATTTTTTAAACTTGTGTGCTTTAACCATTTGTACATTGTTACAACACTGTATATATATAATATGACATTTGTAATGTCTTTCTTGTTTTGAAACTTCTGTATGTGTAATGTTTACTGTTAATTTGTATTGTTTATTTCACTTTTGTGTATTATCTACCTCACTTGCTTTGGCAATGTTAACACATGTTTCCCATGCCAATAAAGCCCCTTGAATTGAATTGAATTGAGAGAGAGACAGAGAGAGAGAGATAGAGAGAGAGCGAGAGATAGAGAGAGAGACCGAGTATGAAACAGCAGAACACACATTCAACAAATATTCACTACAGGACAGCTGTCATACTGTTGCTTACTCACATTAGGAAGATAGATATAGATCTGACAAAGAACTGGATCTAGCTGTAACTACATTTCCATTTGTTGTCACAGTAAATAAATAAGTCAACTAATCCATCATGTTATTTTCCTAATCCAACTTTATTAGAACTGAGGCAGACAGCAACATCACAGTAACAGTCTGAGTACAGAACACATAGAAGTCTCCTGTACTCTATACAATACACATTACTACCCAGACTGTGGTCTCCCCAACAGTACTAACACTCTAACACACTACTACTGCTCCAACTAGGCCCCAAACAGAGCTCCTGTTGTGGGCCTCCTCCAGTAGGTCCTAGACCAGACACTGGCTCCTACGAAGGGGGGAGGCCTGGGTGTGTTGGAAGTGGGACACCCTGCAGGTGTAGAGCTCTCCCTGCTCCCAGCCTGCCTTGCTCAGGGTCAGGGTGCTGCTGCGTCTGTACAGGCCTTCCTTCTCTTCTTCTGGACTGGTCACGACCCCCTGGCTCACCTTCAGCCCGTCCACCTCCCAGCTCACCAGCGCCCCCTGAGGGGAGTAGCCAGTCAGCAGGCAGGCCAGTGAGGCAGAGCCCCCAGAGAGCTGCTCAGAGGAGGGGGGGAGCAGAGACACTGTGGGACTGACAGTAGGACCAGCTGGAGAGRAGAGAACGTTTTAATGTTACATTCCAGAGGAGAGAGAAATAGAGTGTTCAATAAAATACATAACTTATTAAGGTTCACAGAGAACACAACACCTCACAACTCAACAACAATTACATAAATGCACAATAAAGTACATCACTGTTGCTGAGTTTTTATTTAGCAATGTATTTTCATCTATATTTGCTGTACTAGGGACAAGGTCCCCAATCATTAAGGATCTTATCGCTCAATAACACTGCTAAAAACAGATATTAAGTAACTTTATACTCTGCTGTGGGTTGTGGTGCACCTTCCGTGTCCCTTACTTCAATAAAGTGTTTGTGTCATTGAAAGGGACAGTCTGCTGTTCAAACAACAACAAAGTGGCCTCCCCGCCATTGTTTTTGTTAAACAGCTGAGGGATGGGGCTGGAGAAATGTAACCTCTCTCAAATCCATAGACAGAACTAAGGATGTAAGGACTGACCATCAATAAGTTACACATTTTAATTTCAACCATGTTTTGAAGCTAGAGTATTACATTGTTCACAAACAATTTAGTAAAACATGATTCTATTTTGGGTTCTGATAAGAGTATGGCAGTTGAACTAAGCTCATGAGGCATACATTAAAATATATATATATTACTCAAGAATCAAAAGGTATATGTAATTAATTTAAAAGTCCCAAAATGTATGTAGCAATCACAGATTGATCATTTAAAGTCAGTCCACTTCGCAATAATATCAGACAATAAAAGGGACCAGAACTTTTCTGTTATACTAACAACATTCTCTGTGTAATTCACGTGTCATAGCAGAGAACTTAACCTGATTAAAGCTCTTTGAATAAAAAATCTGTTTCTTTGTATAACTTGTTCAAAGACAGGTTGCTTGGCTKCACAACTGAAAGTCTCCCACAGACGGTAGCTAACATTTTGCATTCTAAAATAAATAAAAATATTTACAGAGTTCGAGTCTTAAAATATCTGGTGTTGAGTATTTCTATATTCTGTAGTGTTTTGTAAGTAGTAAAGGAAAAACACTTACTTTTCAGCAGCAGTTTGGTCCCTCCACCGAACGTGTACCACAGTGATTCAGTCTAGATAAGACGCCGTACAAAAACCTCCTTCACACAAGAGTGAGCACATTCTGCACTAACAGAACCACTCATATAGCTCCACACAGCTTTGTAGAACTTTACTAAACTCATAAAGCATTACACATCTTTACATACAATTACAGTATTTGACACTCTTAATATAGGAAATATTATAGCAGGTAATACTCATGTTTTTTCATTTACATTTACATGATATTTGAGTCATTTAGCAGATATTCTTATCCAGAGCATCTTAGTCCATTCATCTGAAGATAGCTTGGTGAGACAACCACAATAATTAAGTACTTTATGTACCTATATAGCATACTGATTAATGAAGTCTCTGCTGTGAGCCTCCTTAATGTCTCTTCACCCAAATTCACTGCAAAATGTTTTTTCCTCCAATGATGTCATATGTTATCATAATGCATATGGGCAGACTGAAACATTGTCATTTACCACAAATATCAATACTGACAATTGTGCCATTTTGCTGTCAACAACAGAAATACAAAGCATTTCACATGATTATTATTAGCAGTTTATTATTCTGTTCTGAGGTCGGGTATTTCCATAGAGAAGGTGATTTGCATTAACAGCTCAGGCTTCAGTGCTCTGGGAGTGTTTATAGCCCTGAGAGTTTCAGACTGCAGGACTGAGAGCTGTCCTTCAACACAACAGAAACCATGACAACCATGACTCTGATCACCATCTTCATCTGGACACTGGTCTGCTGCTGCCTCAAAGGTCTGTTGTTTTCTAACTCTTACAATGGAAAAATGACATATTGTTGAGTGCATTGTATAATGTTTGAAATCAGTCAATGATTAATGTACCTGCATTCAATATTATGAAATATAAATAATTTCTTATTCATCCTCATTGATCAATTTATATTTTTCCTCTTCAGGATCCAGAGGTCAGGTGACTGTGACTCAGCCTCCTGTAGTGACATTTTCTCCAGGAGACCCCGTCACTCTGACCTGTACAACCAACCCTGAAGTGTACAAATGGGATGATGGAGATGAGGGTGCATTCTGGTATCAACAGAGAACTGGAGAAGCTCCCAAACTCCTGATAGAATACGTAAAGACACGGCTAGATGGGATTCCTGCTAGATTCAGTGGCAGTGGGTCTGAGAAGGACTTCACTCTGATCATCAGTGGAGTCCAGGCTGAAGATGCAGCAGTTTACTACTGTCAGAGTTACCACAGTGGTAATGTGTTCACACAGTGATTTCGAGACGTACAAAAACCTGTACAAAATGACACACATCACTGGTCCACTGAACACAGAACTAAGGGTCTTGTTATATGACATCACCAAATATAACCACTTTACTAACTCACAGAAATAATGGTTACAAACTAGTTTCATAACCCTTCCAACCTCCCATGCCTACAAATGTTCCTTCTTATCAGAAAGATGCAGGTAAAATAGTCCTGTTGAGGATGAATAATCCTTATCATGTCAACATAAAATCATGTGTGTAGCAGAAAAATCATAAGTGTTGGTGTGCCTCAACACACACAGCTGGCCAACACTTCCGGGGAGCAGAATAGTGTGTGTGTGTGTGTGTGTGTGTGTGTGTGTGTGTGCGCGTGCGCGCGCTTATACACATCTAGATGTGTATAAGAGACAGGTGTGTGTGTGTGCGTGCGTGCGTGCGCGTGCGCGCGCCTGTGTGTTTTCATGTGTGTGTGACAGAGAGAGAGTGCTGTGAAACAGAAACTTAGATTTGCATGGCCCCTGTCCCAGAATAGAACAGTACACTCCCCAGATGTTCCCCCATCCTTAACATCCTTAACACCACACCAGAGCTAGACCAGGAGGTTGGACAGTGGACACCAGACAGACTGGCAGAGGTCAAAGATCAAAGTCAGAGGTCAGATATCAGTCACAGGTCATTTCATAAGTCAATTCACTAGTCTTGTGATCTGGTGTGGTGTGGTGTGGAAAGGGTTGGGCACCGGAAGTCAGGCAGATGGTTGAGTTCAAAGGTCAAAAGGGCAGAGGCATTAACGTACCGTAGTTTGGCAGGCCCTCGTCAAGAGAGAAAATGTTGTCGTTTTAAAGCTAATTTCCTGCAATTCTACACATACAGCGCCACGGAAAAGTATTCAGACCCCTTGGATTTCTTCACATTTTATTGTGTAACAAAGTGGGATTAAGATTTTCTAAATCCAACTAAAATATAATCGTTGCATAAGTATTCAGCCCCTTTGTTTAGTCAAGCCTAAATTAGTTCAGGAGTAAAATCTGGCTTAACAAATCACATAATAAGATACGTGGATCTGGCTTAACAAATCACATAATAAGATACATGGACTCACTCTGTGTTAAATAATAGGGGTTGACAAGAACTTGGAATTACTAACCCTTCCTCTGTCCCTCTTAACCAGAGTGACTTAAAGGAGAAATTAGGGTTAAGTGCCTTGCACAAGGGCACATTGACAGGGATTTTATCTAAAGCCCATAGAGAAGGGCAGTGATTGGTAGATGGGTAACAATAACAAATCAGACATTGAATATSTCTTTAAGCATGGTCAAGTTAATAATCATGCTGTGGATGATGTATTAAACCAGCCAGACACATCAAAGATACAGTCATCCAGTTTATCCTGAACTGAGCTGCAGGACAGGAAGGAAACTGCTCAGGGATTTTACCATGAGGAAATTGGTGATTTTAAAACAGCGACAGATTCAGTGGCTGTGATGGGAGAGATTTGAGTATGGATCAACAACATTGTAGTGACTCCACAATAATGACCTAAATGACAGAGTGAAAAGAAGAATACATATATAGACAATAAAAACTATTCCAAAACATGCATCTTGTATGCAACAAGGCACTAAAGTAACACTGCAAAAAGAACACACCAAAGGAATACACTTTTTGGCCTAAAGCCTTATGTTTGGGGCAAATCCAACACAACACGTCACTGAGTAACTGCCTCCTTATTTTCAAGCATGGTGGTGGCTGCATCATGGTATGGGTATGCTTGACATAGGCAAATACTGGGGAGTTTTTTGGGATAAAAATACACAAAATGGAACTAAGCACAGGTCAAATCCTATAGGAAACCTGCTTCAGTCTGCTTTACACCAGAGACTCGGAGAGGAATTCACCTTTCAGCAGGACAATAACCTAAAACACAAGGCCAAATCTACACTGGAATTGCTTACCAAGAAGACAAAGAATGTTCCTGAATGGCCAAGTTACAGTTTTGACGTAAATCTGCTTGGAAAGTTTTAAAAATTGCTGTATAGATTGCTGTATAGATCCCCAAAATCTTGACATCTTGACATGATCCCCAACATCTTGACAGAGCTTGAGAATTATTTTAAGAAAAATTGGCAAATTTTGCACAACGCAGGTGTGTAAAGCTCTTATAGACTTACCTAAGAAGACTCACAGGTGTAATCGATGCCAAAAGTGTTTGTAACATGTATTGACTCAGGCAGCTGAATACTTATGCAACGACTAAATTTTAGTTTTTAAATTGTATCATTCTTTACAAAACATAAAAATGTTCTGCCACTTTGTGGAGATTGTTGACAACAACATTTAAATAAAAAACAACATTTCAATTAAATCCATTTTAATCCCACTTTGTAATACAATAAAATGTGAAGAAATCCAAGGGGTCTGAATACTTTTGCAAGGCACTGTATTGCCATGGGGCAGAGAGAAAAATTTGCAGTTTTATAGATAATCTCATGCTATTCTGTCACTACTTCTGCCGAAGTTGATGCCTCCTTGTTCGAGCGGTGATCGGCGGTCGACGTCACCGGTCTTCTAGCCATCATTGATCCATTTTTCATTTTCAATTGGTTTTGTCTTGTCTTCCTACACACCTGGTTCCAATCCCATTCATTACCTGTTGTGTATTTAACCCTCTGTTTCCCCTCATGTCTTTGTCAGAGATTGTTTGCTGTTCATTTATCGTGTTTGTATTGGTGCGTGACGGGTCCTCGTACCCACTTTGTTTTGATTATTGTCATGGTTTTGGAGCTATGTTTTTAAGTTATTATTATTATTAAAAATTATTATTAATTATCCATTTTACCAAGTTTGATTCTCCTGCGCCTGACTTCCCTGCCACCTATACACACGCCTATGACATATTCTACACATTTTGCAATGAGGCGGAGATAATGTTTAATTTATTAAAGCTAGTTTCCTGAAATCCTACACATTTTGCCTTGGGGCAGAGAGAATTTGGCATTTTGAAATAATTTCCTGTAATTGTAAACATTTTTGCCACGGGTTGTGATGTGTTTATATCCTCTGAGCAGGGTGGGGTGACCATAGAGCTTGGTTCAAAATATAATGGTGAAGACAAGGGGATTCTAATATCCCATAACTCTTTGCAATTCATTTGACCAGCATTGCTAGTTAGCAATGGCGCTAGTAGTTGAATTTGTTTAGGCTTCCGCATGGAATTACTTCATTGTCTTAAACGTTCCATCTTCAAACTAGCCATAGAGATCCTATTAAAATACTAGAGGGTTACGTCATTATGAAAATGCTGCCATTGTGGTCAGAGAGAAATCCAAACCATTCTAATTGGAATGAATGAGAGTAGAGGGTTATTTCTGTTTTTACTTATGCAGGAAAATTAAAGTAAGTTGTGTGATATATTGGAAATTGCATAATAGAATTTCTGTCAATCTAAAATATTGTCATATAGTCATAAAAACAGTTTATATGGATTTAATACAACATTTCTGCATAAATAGCCTCTAAAGTATATATGTAAACAAGACAAATGTCAACAAAAAATAGTTTATCTTGGAAAGCTGAGAGTTCTGTTATATGATACAATATCAGTACAAGTTGTCTAACTCCCACCATCTACTGATTTGAATTGACTGATTGCTGTGAATTGACTGCATTTTTAAAAGAGAATGTAGGTATATTGGCAATTAATGTGAACAATTAATCCAATCATTCCTCTTAAACTATCTGACTAGCTAGCTAATAAACATACAGTGTAGGTAAATTCTTCAAATGTATAATTTTAAACAATATCTTATCACAACTCTGGCAAACCATGGTTGACCAACTCCCTGACCAAAATTGCTGACCTTTGTCCCTTCATAAGAAGGTTAATGTCATAGAGAATGATAGAGGCCTCTAGTGGCTAAAATAACATTTTAGCATGGGCAGCACCATGGAGGGCTTCCACCATGCTTCTGCCATTTTAAAGTAGTCCAAGTAGTCAACTGGGTGGCAATTCTTGAATGGCACTGCCCATGCTATCACACACGCTACAACGGCACAAATATAAAGATGAGTCCTCTGTCTGTATGATGCATGTCCATTCAAGTGAAACTTCCCAGTTGGAACTCCTAACTGTTGATAACTCTGACAGCATGTGTACTCCCCACTAGTTAAAGCAACAACCGATGAAATTCACTTTTTATAACCAGCAGTCAAATTCAGTTAACCAATATGCTACTAATATCTGGTGACATTGATACTGTTCTGTCATTGCACACCTATCTATTTATTTCTTTTTTTAAAGCAATAAACAGTTTGCAGGCCCAGTCTGTAATTCCACCAACAGCCTGACCCTGACACTGTTTGACTAATAACTACTTATTCTCTCTCTGAACTGATCTTCAGGATGACGCCATTCGGGCACAAGAGGGCGCCAACAAGCTGAACATTTCAGAGCCATAGATTTACTGTAGATAGTAAGGCTCCAGTAAGCATCACCTGTCTCCATTGGTATAGTCTCGGATCCCGGCTATTAACATTTGAGGAATGTTATACCAGTGGAAGGTTCATCCTGAAATCAAATAAAATTTGGGCTCAGCTTGACATAACACCCTTTCAATGTAATATAATGTCAAACACATTTTTTTATTTGGGGGTGAACCTACCCTTTAATACACAATTTAGTTGTCCTCCTATAGTTGACCATTAGATTTGAATGACTCACAACAGCAAAATAATAGTATAATAAGTATCTCTCTATCTGTTTCTTTTCTGTCTGTCTCTGCTTTTCTGTCTGTCTGTCTGTCTGTCTGTCTGTCTGTCTGTCTGTCTGTCTGTCTGTCTGTCTGTCTGTCTGTCTGTCTCCTGTCTGTCTGTCTGTCTGTCTGTCTGACTGTACTTCTGTCTGTCGTCGTCTTCTGTCCCGTTGCTGTCTCTGTCTACTGTCTCTGTCTCTGTCCTGTCTCTGTCTCGTCTCTCTCTGCTCGTCCCCTGCTCTTCTTCTCTCTCTTCTCTTCCGTCTCTCCGTCTCTCTCTCTCGTCTCCTACTCTCTCCTCGTCTATCTCCGTCTCTCCTCTCTCTCTCTCACAGCCTATAGAGTGCTTGTTTGCCATAAGTTGTCTAAGCTCACTGGCTCACTGACACTTTAAGACTATCAGTGTTAGCAAGTCAATTGGGGTCCAGTCTGCGATCACTCCTCTCACGATCACAGATTATGACGATGGCGATGATGACAGATGATATCACATGAATACATCCAACTGCGTGATCACGCTCAGGGACTCTTGACTCAGGGTGAGAAACTCTCAGCATTCACCCCTGTGGTCTACAGGCTGTTTAACAGGTTTATAATAAGCTACTTGTAACATTGTTTGTCACATGGAAAAACGTTTGGCAACTGCCTTTTGAAGGTGAATTTCCCAAGACCAACTCCAAAGCTAATTTCCTCATTTCATTTCAGAGTCATCCTGCACAACGTGTCCCTGACCTCAAGCTGATGAATGAAGTCAAGTTCGTCTGGGAGAGAGCGTCGTCTATCAAGTAGCTTGCTTGCACATAGTCTCAACCGGGGCAATTGATGATGACATGAGCTAGGTACACGCATGCTGAATAACCTGGAACAGCGCTCCTATAACTCCTCACTATTCAGTAAAACACCTTACCAGTGTCTGGAACACGCCATCTAGGATTCAGGGGCCAGTAAGATCACCGGTACTCGAGTACACTCTTAACACTACCCTGATGTCAAAAGCTGAAGATGCAGGAGATTGACTATCGGTTAGGGTGTATTGTGGCGGCCCCAGAGCGTTGTACACACAGTGGATTTAAGTCGCTACAAAGAAAGCCTCCCTCATGTCAGATCTGCACAGACACTGTCAGCTGCTGCCACGCTGGGAACTACTGCCAGGTGTTGAGAACAACAGAACTATGAACATGAACAACACTGGGTACACTGAACAGCGACAACTCAGGTCCCTGGTTACTAAGCAACATCACCGAAGCATAAAAGAAACACACTTACTTAACCCACAAAGGGTCAGATATGTGGATCCAGAGTAAGGCACTCTCTGTTCTCCAGATATTCATCAGACCCACCACTTTACCAATACCTCATGAGAACATCTGTAAAAGTCCACTGGAGAACAAGAGCACCCTCCTCCCAGCTGCCCCACATGCCTGAAGGCTAGGTTAAAGCACGGTACCACACCAGATACACCGGTGATAATCGAAAAGACTCAACAACAAGCATTTACATCTGTCATGGCCGCATGCGCATGTTCTTCGACCTGAGCGACTCCCAACACGATTTGGGCCAACAGCCAGCCCCCCCCCGCTGCTACCGACGCCAAAGTCCTCCCAGCTTCTCCTTTACCAAATCCAGAATAGCAGATTGTTCTGAAAGAGCCTGTGAAAACCTGGACCGATACAATCAGCTGGGCATTGGATCGAATGCTGGAGCCCATCTATCTGAAACTGTGCCGCCGCCATTGTGTCGCCCCCAGTTACGCGCCTGTTACAGACCTCTCCTTACGATCATCGTGGGAGACGCGCCGAAGGATTGGAAATGCCTCGCCCGGCGAGCTCCTATCACCTCTCTTCAAAGTGGGGAGACCCCAGTGGAGCACGAAACTTTACAGACCCGTATATGCCCATCCGTGCCATGCCCTGCTATCTAGAGGTCCTTCGAAAGCCAAGTCAACAAAACAGAATCACGGACCATTCTGCCGAATGCCCACCGTTACCTTCTCGTGTGCAATCGCGGTTTCCGCGAGCCCGGTCACCGGATGCACGTCACAGCCACGCTCAAGGTACTACACGACATCATAACGCCATCGATAAAATACATTACGGATAGATGCACTCACAGAATGGGATGTTTATACTAGTCATACTTCATGTCATTTTAGCTCCGACTTTCACTGGGCCACAGGGCTTCACGAGACCTCACGTGTCAATACTTGCCTCGATTGCATGAATAGATGTTGTGTTGCACAGACTCTGTGCTTTGTGCTCTGCGTGCTCCAATTTTTCTATTAGTCAGAAATGCCTTGACTAGGTTCCATCAGTAGATGGTCTATAGACTAGTTTCTCAGAAGAGGTTCAGTGTGTCAAACTTCTGCTTGTAGGGGGGTGAGTAACGCAGGTACAGAATCTGACTGGCTGAGTTTCTCGATATGAGTGGGTAACCCAAAGGCTTAAAAGTTTCGATCTCGGTGACCTGAATAGGAGACCTCTATCATTGCTCGCTAGGTATAATTAAAAATATCAGTCTATATATAAACATATCGGTAGGGTACTTACGCTGACAGGTGTGTCTTGATCACGGTGTCTATTTTCCACTTTTTAGTAGTCAGTACACACTGTTATCACTTCATACTATACTGTATAAAGGTCTACACTTCACTCTGGCTGTGCGTCTTGACCCAGTTTCCATGCCTCTCACTCTTGGATCACACTGTAGTGCACTATCTACCACTTGCGGCACCTCCAGATGAGTCGTTTCTCAAGGGTAGTCCTGCAATCACTTGGCAGTTTTGGGAAGTTTGGATCGATAACAAAAATACAATCTTGCTCTTGATAGGACACAGGTATAGGAAATAATACATGAAAACAAATGCTGCTTTAGGTCAACGTCCTAACGTCGCACATAGAAACTCATGTCAGCCCATAGTCAAACAATCCGATGCGTGAAATGAACTAGTCAGTAGATACACCAGAAACACCTCTCTGACCGGGTCCATGTCGCGACGGATTCTTGATTATTTCATCTAGGTATTTCACAAACAAGTGCCAGCATCTATTTCTTATATGATAGGATGTGCTAATCCCGTTCGCAGGGTTAGGACTGGTAGAAGCACAGAGGACTTGAAAATGAGCCGATAAGCACTGAGGGAGGTATCATTGCTGGCATAACCTCAAAAAGCGTGAATGTCTATGATGCTTTTGTCCAGAGAATAGTCTTCATTTCCTAAAGACAAAGTCAATAGAGTCATACACATCGCTCCAATTCAACATGTAGAATATGCAGAGTCATAGAACTGCGGTGTAATAAACATTTCGACTGAAATGAGCTCTCTAACTGTCATACCTACACGTCGACACTGGCCGTGCTCCTAATATGCCACGAGCTTACAACTACTGTAAGAACCTCGCATATCCACTCGCACTGCTGTCGGTAGATCAGCTGAACTCATATCGGAGGCGCTCGAATGAATAACACTGCACATAGAGCTTTCGAAGCACTGCAACGACTACAAGCGAGAATTAGGGCTAGGGTCCTTTTTTTCAGGATAGTGTCTCAGTTTACCTACGCAGATGCACCGTAGATCTACGTCTTTTTGATGTACATAAACGCTTTATATACTCGCAGGACGCCAGGATATGCATATAATGGCTCGAACGCATTGGACCTCGCAAAGCACTTTGGAAGTTTGTACACACATCGTTAAATATAAATATCAGACTATATACACAATTTATAATGGTAGGCGACTGTAATGACAGACACAACGCTGCAAGTGTTCTGGTTTTGTTGTTTGAAGATCTGGCCCTGTGCTCTGTGACAACTGTTGCGGAACAGTCAGACTTATGGGTCGCTCACTCGGTCAATTCTCGCGCTACCAGTGCTCCACTCTCTACTTAAGCCTAATTTACCTCGTCATAGATATGTCGCACTAGTGTCAACAGTCTTTTGTTGCTCTCGAAGGTTTTTACCATCAGTGTGCACTTGTGTCTCATGATGTCCAAAGATCAGCAGCGCCACAGAATTTGAGTTTTCGGCTAGCGAAACGGAGATCGCACGACTCTGGAAAATGCAGGGGTCTGGGATTAGCTTGCGACGAATGGAAGTCCATACACTTCGCTACATCTCTTAGCACGCTTTATATCTATTGAACATTCATTATCGCGTATCGTTCTCTCAGTATGAACCACTTTCACAGTATTTCAAGTTTGACTGCTGCCCCAGCATGTTTAGGGTACCTGAGACTTAAATAGAAACGTAGTTTGGCTTGTTCTAACAAATTGCGACTGGAACGTATTGCGAGAAAACACTCTCTGAGTTGGAGTTTACTTTGTCTGATAAGTTTTATCTGGTATTCCGATATCTCGCAATCTCTTGACATAGAATCAGTAGAGCTACTAATCGACGCATGCGTCAACTAAAAGACGTGACGTTTTGGCGAGACAAAACTAACCGAGGAGCCATGCATGTTTGTGTACGGGTGCGGGTAGCATGCTCACAACTTTGAGGATCGCAATCCTTAGTAAAGGCTACAGACTCACTTCTCAAATATTGCTAATGACTCTATTCTACACTCCGCCTCATTTTGGATGAGTAGTCTTTATATGTTATAGAGTGCACTCTGTGTCTGTGCTGACACTTAAATATGATCTAAATGTGGAGAGCGTCTACCGTCACTCAAATCATCGTCAATGTCTTGCATCACGATCTAGTACTGAAAGTTCGATATTTTATTGTATCAACTCGTGTAATATAATGCATAGCTGTTTAAGATGTTAAACTATAAAGAATTTCTGAAAGTCTCTTATTATATACGCTCACTAAGACAAGTCCTGTCATGTTACAGCTTGAGATGTTTGCTCAACACAATTTCGTATATTATGTATTAAGAGACTCATTTATTGTGTATAACTTCGTAGCGCGCATGTTATTGACTTGTGTTGTATTGTCTTCACTGCTACAACTCTCTCATCGTGTAAGAACTCATTGTGCTCTGTGCTGCGTAGGCTGTATAGCCTGCTGACGCTGGATAGCCTTGACTCTATTGGGCAGTGTTAACGTGTCAGTCTAGTTTCGCAAATGATGTAAACGCTCCTGGGTTTTATTTGTAGCTTGATGGCATAAAGTCACTCCTCTGAGATTCTTTATTAGATAGCTTAAAAGGCCTGATATCATTAATTCACATAGAGCCCATAAAAGTAATTTAAATAGAGAGAAATTTTGAGGTGTGTTATCAATACTCCTGACTCCGAATCTTGATGAAGAGTATGCTCATATCGGCACGAAGCTGAAGTTGAGTATTGAGGTCAGAGTCTACCATCCATGCAGGCACGACATTGATGAGTCTAACCTATGGTAAACTCCTCTACCCATACACCTCCGCGTAGCTCCACGAGGTGTTCACTCACAATATACACTGTGTGGATAGTAGGATATCAGGTGTTCGTGCGGATTTCGCTAGCCCTTCCTGGACGATTTCCACATGTGTCTTTCTTCTCGACACTGTCCAGCAACAAGGGTGTGTATCCCTAACTGACTCACCACAGTAGCCACAGCATGGGCCGCCGCGTCCCTCCATCACGTTTATGGCTCGTCTGCTTTCCGATCATGCTGTTCTGTACTATTACTAGGATGTTGTTACATAGCTGAAAGAATAGTTTTGATGTGTTACAAGAGCAGTTACTTCTACGCTCTCTTCTAATTGGCTTTTGATCACCCGTATTAAGTATCAGTATATGTATTTTTTACTGGACTCCACTCCGATACGATTTTATTTGTCTACAATATATTCCTTATGATAATTGCATGTTGAAGCTAGTGATGTCTGCTTAAAAAATAATTCTAAAAAAACAAACTCGGGGGCCTATATTTACAAAATAGTGAGAATGTCTCCCCATGTTCCAGAATTTGCCCTTTTTCCTCGCTCAACTCTAGTTCAAATAAAAAACAAAATTCGCAAAATATCGATACTTTTTAAAAGAAGTGGATTATTAATGAATCCTTAGAATTATAGTAAAGTCTCGTATCTAATGGAAAATGGCCCCTGAGATTAATTAGTTTGTAGCAGTCCTAGCAAGATCGCTTAAATGTAATTATTTGGCAGAGAGTTAAGCATCAATGAAAACTAGTTTTTAGATATACTGTAAGGCCTACGCATAGGTGAAATTAGTCTCACTAGTGTTGAGTAATGTTCTGTTAAAAAATGGTGTACGGTCTTATTTTATTTAAAGAGCAAATTGCAGTTAGAAGCAAAAGCCCAGCAATGTTTTTGGAAGTTTTTTTTATTTTGCACTTAATCTCTATTTGGGTATTGGTTAGACAGAATTTGAAAATTCAGGTGCAAGAAATGTTATGCTCTTAGTGCAAACTTTTATTTAACTAGGCAAGTGCATTTATTTAAAGGACAGCCTACTCCTTTCCTCCTGTCGGGCAATTGAACCCGGTCAGCGCACGTGGCGTGTGGGGATTCTGCAGCTACAATAGCCCAGTACTGTCTGCCGACGCGTCACGTTGTACAGCGGGCCATATTTTCCATTTCCAATCCCTAATGGCGAAACCGTGCAGAGGGTTTGTAGTGTTTTTCTTGGCAATGGAAAAAAACAGTATTAAATGCAATTAATTAAGCAAGTACCAGTCAAAAGTTTGGACACACATCATTCCAGGATTTCTCTTTATTTTTACTATTTTCTACATTGCG